>NW_026780053.1:0-22500 GCF_030144855.1 Hypanus sabinus
TGTTTGAGCTCGATTCCAGACAAATGAAGGCCAGCACGCCTTCCTAACATTGCTCCCAGCTTGTTCATAGTTCAGAGCACATTTACCATCAAAGTATGTATACAGTAGACAGCCTTGAGGTTCATCTTGTTGCAGGCGACCACAAAGCAAAGAACCCGCTTAAAGAAAACAAAAACACACAGATTCAGGATTAAGGAAAACCCCGAGGCATTCCGCAAATATGTGAAGAGCAAGAGGATAAGATGTGAGCGAATAGGACCAATCAAGTGTGAGAATGGAAAAGTGTTTATGGAATCCGAGGAAATAACGGAGGTAGTTAAAGAATAATTATTCACTACGGAAAAGGATCTTGGCGATTGTAGGGATGTCTTACGGTGTACTGAAAAGCTTGAGAATGTGCCGGAGATTTTGGAAACCATCCAGTTGGATAAGTCTCCGGGACCGGACGGGATGTACCCCGAGCTGCTGTGGGAGCGAGGGTGGAGATTGCTGAGCCTGTGGCAATGATCTTTGCATCATCAATGAGGAGGGGAGAGGTTCCGGAGGATTGGAGGGTTGTGGATCTTGTTCTTCTATTCAAGAAAGGTACACCCCGGGGGACTATAGGCCAGTGAGTTATACTTCAGTTGTTGATAAGTTGATGGAGAAGATCCTGACAGGCAGAACTTATGAACATTTATAGAGGCATAATATGATTCAGAATATTCTGCATTGCTTTCTCAACGGCAGTTCATGTCTTACGAGCCTGATTGAATTTTTGAGGATGTGACTAAGTACATTGACGAAGATAGAGCTGTAATGTCGTGTATATGGATTTTAACAAGGCATTTGATAAGAAACACCATGAAAGGCTTATTGAGAAAGAAAGGAGGCATGGGATCCAAGTGGGCATGGCTTTGTGGAACCAGAACTAGCTGTCCACAGAAGGCAAAGTTTGGTTGTAGACGGGTCATATTCCTCATGGAGGCCGGTGACCAGGGGTGTGCCTCAGGGATCTGTTATGGGACTCCTATTCTTTGTGTTTTTTTTACTGACCTGGATGAGGATGTGGAGGGATAGGTTAGTAAATTTGCTGATGACACAAAGGTAGTGGGTTTTGTGGATAGTGTTTTGGGCTGTCAGAGTTTACAGCTGGACACTAATAGAATGCATATTGGTAGGTCAAATTATATAGTATTAATGACAAGACTCTTGGCAGTGTGAAGGATTAGAGGGATCTTGAGGTTAGAGTCCATAGGACACTCAAAGCAGCTACGCAGGTTAAGAAGGCATACAGTGTATTGGCCTTCATCAATTGTGAGATTGAGTTTAAGAGCGAGAGATAATGGTGCAGCTATTCAATGTGGTGATAATGGCTTCTAAATTGAATTTTCCTAATGTGTGTCCTTAATTGGCGATCCTGCATTTAGTTCTACCAGTGCACTGCGGAGGTAATCCCAAATACATAGGTATTTTATGTTAAAGCAAGAGATGAAGACATCTGTTTACGGAGTTGAATCTATGAAGAACAGAAAATATCATGCCAGTATTTACACCCGTTGGAGTCCGGTCTGGAGCCCACCTTCCGGGTCTTGCTCTGGTCCGCGGACATCTGACTCCGGGCCTTGCAGCCAGCTCTCCTATAACACGGAGCCATTGGATCATCTTGGCTTAAGGATGTACACCTGTTGCCTATTAGGAGGATGGTGTTTATCAGGGGCTAGGGACTGAGCCTAGTTGTGGGGTCGTCCTGCTCCGAAGCTGGGTTAACCCGCTCTGTACCTGGACCGCCGGCTCTGAACCCTGTCTGTATCCTGCTCTACCCTGGTTGCCGACCTGCTCGGAATCCTGTTCTACCCTGGTTACCGCCCTGCTCGGAATCCTGTTCTACCCTGGTTGCTGCCCTGCTCGGAATCCTGTTCTGCCCTGGTTGCCGCCCTGCTCGGAATCCTGTTCTACCATGGTTGCCGCCCTGCTCGGAATCCTGTTCTACCCTGGTTACCGCCCTGCTCGGAATCCTGTTCTACCCTGGTTACCGCCCTGCTAGGAATCCTGCTCTGCCGGGTTGCCGGCCTGTTCTGTATGTGTTCCATCCGGTTGGTCTTGTTCCGATGCTTCTCTCCTGTGCGCTGGTACCGCTGTTCTGCCTTATTCTCCTTGCCACGCTGTCGGTCGTTTTTCCCAATGTACCGTCGTATCACGGTAGTCCTGCTGTTCACCCTGGACCCAGTTTCCTTCTGATCCCTTGGCCCCGTCGGGCAGCTCCGGACGGACTGCCGCTGCCCGGCGGGGGTTCTGCCCTTTCCTACCCGTTGTCTCCGTCGGGGAGTACGGCCGGTCTGCCGCTGTCTGGCGAGGGTTCTGCCCCTTCCTATCCGTTACCTCCGTCGGGCAGGTCCGGCCGGATTGCCGCACGCTCACACTATAGCAGATACTGATAGAATGAAACCCACACTCTCACACTGTAAAGGAGACGGGCACTGTAAAGGAAATGCCAAAGAAACTGGTATTGTTATGACAAACCATGAGATCATATCGGAATGGAATCTATACATGATTTTGTTAAATCATGCCGGTATTTACACCAGAGAGAAATTGTGTTGATGGTTGTGCTTGTAACCCAAGGGCAGTGAATGCCAGCATTATCAGCCCAAGATAGGTACTCCTACAGCTAATTGAACGCCACAGTGTTTCAGCATCAAACTGTTCTTCAGGTGGATTCAGCAGCGGCTTTGTCCGTCACTTTACCATTTAAAAATGGACAGCACGAGCAGGTAATTTTATTCACATACATTATAAAATGTAGAAGAGGTATTTCAGCACACACACACACACAAACTAAAAATATGTGGAAAATATAGGCTACCAGATGGACAGAACGGTGGACAGCTCTAGACTAACAGAAACAGACTAACTAAACAACGATATCGCCCAGGGCTGATGGAGAACTGGACAGAGTGTCTGTATACACAGCGGGGATGAGTTATATCCGGGAGCACGTAAGTGGATGTGGTGTGGTGGGTTTAACAGATGAGCGGTCAAAGTGAAGCTGCTGAATTAAATAAAAGCAAAGTGAATGACATTAACTGAAAGTCTGCAGAGGGAGACTGTCAGTGTCCCTGGATCCGGAGCACACTGAGGGGAAACCAGGTCTATCTGTAGACTAAACAATAGGTATGACAGTGAAGATTGCCAAAAATGCCGGACACACCGATTCCCGATTGCTCGGTGAAAGAGGACCGAAGTGAAAGTTTCATGTAGGAAAATAGGAACAGCCGTGACCGCTGCCAACACTATTGTGGAATGTTGTAAACACAGCCGATCATTGCTCACTTATTGATCTCATTACACATTTTGGTAGAATTGAATGTAACACAATGTAACACATTAATACAATTGGCATCACCTCAGTCAGATCGCAGAGAGATCGCAGAGGGATCTGACTGAGGGAATGCCAATGGTATTATTGTGTTTTTGTTACATGCCCAAAACATCTGCACCTGAGACACTGCCGGTGATGCAATTTGTTTGTTCAATGACAATGGACAGATGTGGGACCTTGTCACTGGAGATCGATCCCCTGTATAAATCAGAGCCTGTTGCAGTACGTCAGCCCAGAGTGTCCTGTCGAGCTGTGGTATTCAGAGCAATCGCGTTCACTGCGTCACTCAAATGGGATATCCAGTAATCTGGCGGATAGAAGACATTTACTACCCTGTTATTTCAGCCGTTGGAATTCCCGGTAAGCCGCTGTCAGTCCTGCAAACGGCAGAAACTGATAGTTAACTCCGATGTTCCGAAGTGTTTTTCTCGCTACTTGTATCCACAGCCACCTGTTCAGTCCCCTCATTTCAGTCATGGGCAGAAGGCGCTGACAATATTAATCCCATTGCTTTCGTAGCGGACAGCGCTGTGTATTGCAGTCGAGATGCTGCCTTTGACTGAAAC
This sequence comes from Hypanus sabinus, assembly GCF_030144855.1. Lineage (NCBI taxonomy): Eukaryota > Metazoa > Chordata > Chondrichthyes > Myliobatiformes > Dasyatidae > Hypanus > Hypanus sabinus. The sequence continues at coordinate 3,928 of NW_026780053.1, forward strand.
CCTCTCGCTGCCTTGATGTGGAGGAATAATCGTGAATTAAAATGTCTGAAAACGAGGACACCGGGCGACACTGCATCCGTGGGGAACAGCCGTCCTTCTTTCATGTCCCTATGAATCGTCTGTAATTTGCGTGACTGGCTGACGGAACGACGCGAGTAGCTCATTTATTTGAGAAATGTGAGCGGAGTGAACTGCAGATGTGGATTTCATGTCATTCCTGTGCTGCGCAGAGCCAGTGATGCCGGTATTTAATGCCCATCCCTTACTACGGCCGCGGCAGCATTTCAGCAGCTCATCGTTCGTCAGTCCTGGAAATTCACCCAGATTCATCAGAACTCGCAGGAAGTCTCTGTCACGCCGGTAATGCCACTCTCAGTCGCTCCATATGTCCTCGGTCCGGTTTCCACCCTCTGAGGCAGATAACAAAACACAAGATCTAATCTGATTCTATCACACTGCGGCTCGATTTTCCTGACTAGTCAGTAATGTCCCTACCTCCTTCCCTCTCTCTTGCAGTTAACCTGGTGGCGATTGTTATCCTGTCCCGAGGAAAGTGCGGTCTCTCCAAATGCAGCACTCACTACCTGCTGGGAATGGCAGCGGCCGATCTCCTGGTCGTTATCTCTGACCCTCTGCTGAGGTGGACTGTCTTCATATATTTTAGTTCTTCTTTCCTCTATTGGACTCCCGCTTGCAGGTTCGCCCGTTGCATGCTCATAGGAAATACCGGAGTCTCTGTCTGGCTGACAGTCGCGTTCACCGGTGACAGATTTGTGGCCATTTGTTGTGAAAAGCTGAAAACAAAATATTGCACCGAAAGAACGGCGGCTGTGATTATCGGGACAGTGAGTGTTCTGGGCTGTTCAGAAAGTATCCCTTTCTACTTTACATTGGAGCCTTTGATGAGAATTAATGGAGTTTTCTATGGCTGTGCGAACAAAGAGAGCTTCTCTATGTCTCCCTTATGGGCCGCACCTCGCATGATACATCGCATTTTCATGCCTTGTCTCCCCTTTGTTCTGATTTTATTGTTCAATACTCTTACGGTCAGACGAATTTTGTCCACTAATAAAGTCCGGATGGGGCAACGGAAAGAATGACAAGGACCCGGAGATGGAGAACCGAAGGAAATCGGTGGTTTTACTATTCAGTGTAACCGGTAGTTTTATATTTCTGTGGTTAACACTGGTAGTATTTGATATTTACGCACGGATAGTAAACATCCCTCGCTACTCGGTCGTGGGTACGATTTATATCGCAGACTCCACGGCGACGATGCTGCAGATCCTCAGCTCCTGCACCAACACATGTATTTACGCCGTGACTCAGAGCAAGTTCAGAGAGGAGCTGAAGAACGCGGTAAAATATTCGCTGAAGCTGTTAGCCAAATTCGTTAAATCTTAGAGTTACTTTCTGCCGGAGATTTCAGTCAAACACCATGTTTCCTCCATAATCTATCCACTTGCCGATATGTGGAACCACGGGTAACAACTGAGCGCTCTGAAATGCGCATGCGTTTTGTGATGATATAATTCACTCGCTGTTTACCCCGTACGAGTGAGATGTGTCCTTCATCGAATATGTAATATGTAGCGGTCACCTCAGATGTAATTCACCCCGATGGAGGGTCTATAGTCAGGTCCCGCCCTTTTCAGTGACGCTCACGGTGTTTTACCCCCAATATCTCTCACGTCGTCCTAGCTCACTCCTTCCCCCACGCCGGTGAGGGGAACGTGATCAGACTGACACATAGCGAAGGTGTGTGTGTGTGTGTGTGTTTTCTTTACTTTGCCAACTCCTTTTCCATCTCCAGTCTGCTCCGCTTCTTCCTTTCCTATCTCCCTCTTTATTTCCGTTCACATCCTGAGGTCCCGTGAAAATCTGTTTCCTCTGTTCCCTGTTTCTCTCTGTCCACACGTTCGGTCACGTTCGGAACAGAATTTAATCTCATTGCAGACGAGTGAGGTTCATCGTGAGGGAGACATGATCGGGCTGGAACAGAGCGTGTGCGGGTTCTTTTCCTTCTTTTTCAACTCCATCTCCATCTCCGATCTGCTCCGTCGTTGTCTCCGCATCTCTCCGGCTTTATCTCTGTTCACCTCCCGAGGCCCCGTCACAGTCTGTTTCTTTCCCTCTGTTCTCTGTTTCTCTCTGACCACACCTTTCGTTCCGTCGCGTACTAATCAAAGTAAATCTCATTGCAGGAACATATATTTATATTGATAATCAATGTACGCTGAAATTTAATCAACTTCCAGAGCCACGGGAAAAAGTAATTTGTTCATTTTGTCTCTCTACATCTAACTAATGTCTGCCCTGCCATCGATCATTTAATCACCCATCACCGATGATTTAATTTCAATTTAACACCCCCACCCGCATCTGAATCAGAATCAGAACCAGATTTAATATCACAGCCATACGTCGTGAAATTTGTCAACTTTACGGTAGCAGTACAATGAAATACAGGATAAATAAAAATAGAGAAAAAATACTGAGATACAGGTGGCGGTGGGAAAGTAGCTGTTCCTGAGCTTTCCGGCTTCTGACACTCCCTCCCGGTGGTAACACTGCAGAGGGCGTGTCCTGCTGGTGAGCAACTTTAATGATAGACGCCACTGTTCCAAGGATCACCCCGTCTAATAATGATCAGTGAGACACAGAGAATCTGTATTTAACAAGTAACTTTTATTATTTCAACTAAAAAGCGTGTATGTTCACATGCTATCTACCTGTGTGCACCCGACTAGAACCCCTGGCACTCCATGAACAGTCAATGAAGAGAAAAGGTACTACACGGGAAAGGCGCCCTTACTGGTCAGGCTTTCCTCGTGATCCCGAGCTCCACGCGTCCCTGGGGTCCTCCTTCTCCAGGTGAGTTATCTCCCCTGCATATTTGGAGCTCCTGATGTTTAAATTGTTCCTTATCAATTGAACCATTGGATCTCCAACCCATTGGCTCAAGGTCACCAGACCTACCTGGGTCACCTGGTTACTGGTTATTGTACAGGACTACTGATAACATTGTTTCATGGCTCTGCGCACCTCAGCCTTGTGTATTTGTGTCTTTACACTCTGACTGGTCCACGTCAGTTCAATGAGGCAAACCAGACAGAGTCTCGCGAGATTACAGATTACTTCTTTGGTAGGTCTGGCATTTTACATAACAAGTAGCTCCTCCTCTGAGAATGGTCTCAGGTTTATTGTTCTCATTAGATTGCCCCAGAATCAATAATCAGTTCAGAATCCAAATGGCTAATTGTTTGAGAATGGCCTCAGGTTTAGCAGATTATTACCTGAACCTTCCACCACGGTTAGTTGCTCTAATTAGATTATCCAAGAGCATGAATCTGGACTGATTCCACAGAATGGGGTGTGTGTGTGTGTGGGGGGGGGGTGGTTGGTAGAGAAATCAGAGCCTTTTCATAACAAAAGGCTACTTGTTTAACAGTAGTCTCAGGGTTAGCAGATCGTCAACTGAAGCTTCCGGTGTCCAAGTTCAGTTACTCTGATTAGATCATCTAAAAGCAAGAATCAGTTCAGAGTCCACAAAATGGTTTAGGGGTGGGGGGGGGGTTGTTAGAGAAATCAGTCCCTTAACATAACAAATGGCGACTTGTTTAACAATGGTCTCAGGTTTAGCAGATCTTCACCTGAAGCTTCCTGTGTCCACATTCAGTTTCTCTGATTAGATTATCCAAGAGTAGACAAACTCGCGGGGGAAACAGAGAGAACTGGTTTGTTTGCTTCCCCTGTCCTTGATCAGACAGTAGTTTCTTTTAGTCAGCTGGGTGTTTTATGAGCCCTTCCTTCTGCCACGGACAGTGTCTTTCTCGGGTCAGCTGTCGTTAAATGTTCCAGGGTGGATGCTGGTGGGTTTTGCTGAGATGCCGAGTGCTGTAGGGGTCGGAGGGTTTTTCAGAAATGGGGAGTGATGTAGGGGTTGAAATGGATTTACGGATGGCGAGGGGTGATTGGGTGTTTCTCTGCCACTGTGGAAATGTACTTTACTTGTAGTACCAAGGTGGAATTTCTGTCTGTAACGAAATGAAACTTATATTGTAGCGGAGTTTTTTGTTAATAATTTTCATGCAATATTATACTGAGGGAACCTGAGTACCTGACTGCAGACCGCAGTCCTTACACTGTATTACATCTGCCACCTCATTGCCTGTTCTCCAGACCTGACTGCGACCTTCTGCAGACACCTGGTTTGCTCTCAGCTACCTGTCCTGCACTTACGTTTGTATCATCTGAAAAGCTGGTCACCAGGCCACATTCTGATCATTGATCCAGAATCCAGAACTGATCATTCATCCAGACAGTTGATATCTAACATGAAGAGAGGCGTTCTCAATACTGACCCCAGCAACATACCGTTACTTACCGGCTGCAAAGAGTATAGGATTCTATAATTAGGGGGGCAGATAGGAGAATTTGTGGGGCAGATCGGGAGACTCGGATGGTATGTTGCCTCCCTGGTGCCAGGGTCCGGGACATCTCAGATCGGGTGCAGGCTATTCTTGAGAACGAGGGTATGAACCCAGATGTAGTGGTCCATGTAGGGACCAACGATGTAGTTAAGGTGAGCGAGTGGGTCCAGCTTATAGAGTTCAGGGAGTTAAGAGTGAAGCTGAAAGGCAGGACCTCCAGGGTGACAATCTCGGGATTGTTACATGTGCCACGTGCGAGTGAGGCGAAGAATAGAATGATTATGCACATTAATACGAGGCTGAGAGCATGGTGCAGGAAGGAAGAGTTCAGGTTTTTGGACAATTGGTCTTTGTTCCAGGGACATTGGGATCTGTTTCGAAGGGACGGTCTACATCTGAACCGCAGGGGTACTAACATTCTTGCAGGAGTGTTTGCCAGTGCTGCTCGGGGGGGGGGGGGGGGGAGGAGGTTTAAACTAGATGTGCAGGGGGCAGGGATCCAGATCCCGAGGGTTGGTCAGAAGGAGCATGGGGTTAAAAGTGTGGAAGGTTTGGGTGATCTTGAGAAGGTCATCAAAATTCAGGGTGCAATTCGTCCGATGGAAGTTCAAGGAGCTGGGTTAGGTACAGTAGACAGTGTTTTAAGCAAAGAGAGGAGGAATGGGATAAGAATTCTATACTTGAATGCGCGTAGTGTCAGAAATAAGAAAGATGAGCTTGAAACTCAGATGAATATGGGGAACTACGATATTGTTGGGATAACGGAGAAATGGCTGCAAGGGGATCAGGCCTGGGAATTGAGTGTACCAGGGTATACGTGCTATCGTAGAGACAGAAATATGGGAAGAGGGCGTAGGGTGACCCTGTTGGTGAGGAATGAGATTCAGTCCTTAGCAAGAGGTGACTTGGGAACAGGGGAAGTAGAGTCTGTGTGGATTGAGCTGAGGAACAGTAATGGTCAAAAGACCCTAATGTGTGTTGTGTACAGTCCCCCAAACAGTAGCGTGGATATTGGGTACAAGTTGATTAGGGAGTTAACATTGGCATGTGCTAAAGGTAATGCACTCGTTATGGGAGATTTCAACATGCAGGTGGATTGGGAGAATCAGGTAGGTGCTGGACCCCAGGATAGGGAGTTTGTGGAGTGTCTAAGGGATGTATTTTTTGGAACAGCTTGTGCTTGAGCCAACCAGGAACGAGGGTATTTTGGAATTGGTGATGTGTAATGAACAGGAATTGATAAGTGATCTTGAAGTAAAGGAGCCATTAGGAAGTAGTGATCATAACATGATAAGTTTTTATCTATAATTTGAGAGGGTTAAGGGCAGATCAGAGGTGTCAGTGTTGCAATTAAATAAAGGAGACTACGGAGCCATGAGGGAAGAGCTGGCCAAAGTTGAAAGGGCGGATGCCCTGGCAGGAAAGACAGTGGATCAGCAGTGCCAGATATTCTTGGGCATAATACAAAAGATGCAAAAGCAGTTCATTCCAATGAGAAGGAAGGATTCAAAGAGGGGAGAGGGGCCATAGTGGTTGACAAAGGAAGTCAGAGATTGTATAGCATTAAAGAAAAAGAAGTATGACAGGGCTAAGATGAGTGGGAATACAGATGATTGGGAAAGTTTTAAGGAGCAGCAGATCTTAACTAAAAAAGCAACACGGAGAGAAAAAAAATCAGGTATGAGCTCAGTCTAGCCAGGAATATAAAAGGGGATAGTAAAAGCTTTTTTAGCTATGTGAAGAGAAAGAAGATAGTTAAGAACAATGTTGGCCCCTTGAAGAATGAAATGGCAGAAATTGTTATGGGAAACAGGGAAATGGCAACAGAATTTAATGCGTACTTTAGATCTGTCTTCACCAGGGAGGACACAAGCAATCTCCCAGATGTATGGATGGGCCAGGGTCATAAGATATCAGAGGAATTGAGACAGATTGACATTAGGAAAGAAACTGTGATGAGTAGACTGGTAGGACTGAAGGCTAATAAATCCCCGGGTCCAGATGGTCTGCATCCGAGGGTTCTAAAAGAGGTGGGTCAGGAAATTGCGGATGCATTGGTAATCATTTTCCAATGTTCCTTAGATTCAGGATCAGTTCCTGAAGATTGGAGAGTGGCTAATGTTATCCCACTTTTCAAGAAGGGAGGGGAGGAGAAAACGGAGAACTAACGTCAGTCGTGGGGAAGATGCTTGAGTCCATTATTAAGGACGAAATAGTGGCACATCCAGATGGCAGAAGTAGGATTAGGCCGAGCCAGCATGGATTTACCAAGGGCAAATCATGCTTGGCTAATCTGTTGGAGTTTTATGAGGGTGTAACAAGTATGTTAGACAAGGGTAAGCCAGTGGATGTTGTATACCTAGATTTTCAGCAGGCATTCGATAAGGTGCCACATAGGAGATTGGTGAGTAAAATCAGAGCTCATGGCATTGGGGGCAGGGTTTCAACATGGATAGAAAACTGGTTGGCAGATAGAAAGCAAAGGGTAGCAGTGAATGGGTGTTTCTCGGACTGGCTGGAGGTGACTAGTGGGGTACCACAGGGCTCTGTATTGGGACCACAGCTCTTTACGATTTATGCCAATGATTCAGATGAGAGCATTGAAAACTATATCAGCAAGTTTGCTGACGATACTAAACTGGGTGGCAGTGTGACATGCGAAAAGGACGTTAGGAGAATACAGGGAGACTTGGATAGGCTGGGTGAGTGGGCAGATACTTGGCAGATGTCATTCAATTTGAATAAATGTGAAGTTATCCACTTTGGAAGCAGGAACAAGAGGGCAGAGTATTGTCTGAACGGTGTAGAGTCAGGTAAGGGAGAAATGCAAAGAGACCTAGGAGTCCTAGTTCACCAGTCAATGAAGGTGAATGAGCAACTGCAACAGGCAGTGAAGAGGGCAAATGGAATGTTGGCCTTTGTTACAAGGGGAATTGAATACAAGAGCAAGGATGTCCTTTTGCATTTGTACAGGGCCCTGGTGAGACCACACCTGGAATATTGTGTACAGTTTTGGTCTCCAGGTTTAAGGAAGGATGTTCTGGCAGTTGAGGAAGTGCAGCGTAGATTCACTAGTTTGATTCCTGGGATGGCAGGGCTGTCTTGCGCAGAGAGATTGAAGAGATTGGGCTTGTACACGTTGGAATTGAGGAGATTGAGAGGGGATCTGATTGAAACGTTTAAGATAATTAAAGGATTTGATAGGATTGAGGCAGGAAATATGTTCCAGAGGTTGGGCGAGTCCAGTACCAGAGGGCATGGATTGAGAATAAGAGGTCAGTTATTTAAAACAGAGTTGAGGAAGAGCTTCTTCTCCCAGAGGGTTGTGCAGGTGTGGAATACACTACCTCGGAAGACGGTGGAGGCCAATTCTCTGGATGCTTTCAAGAAAGAGCTAGATAGATATCTGATGGATAGGAGAATCAATGGATATGGAGACAAGGCAGGGACTGGGTATTGATAGTGAATGATCAGCCATGATCTCAGAATGGCGGGGCAGACTCGAGGGGCCGAATGGTCTACTTCTGCACCTATTGTCTATTGTCTATTATCCATTGTCTAACTTCAATTCCACGCTTGATGAAGGCCAAGATACCATACGCCTTCTTAACCACAGTGTCAACCTGCGCAGCTGCTTTGAGCGTCCTTTGGACTCGGACCCCAAGATCCCTCTGATCCTCCACACTGCCAAGAGTCTTACCACTAAAACGATATGCTGCCCTCATATTTGACCTACCAAAATGGACCTCTTCACACTTATCTGGGTTGATCTCCATCTGCCAGTTCTCAGCCCAGTTTTGCATCCTGTCAATGTCCCACTGTAACCGCTGACAGTCGTCCACAGTATCCACAACACATTCAACCTTTGTGTCGTCAGCAAACTTACTGACTCATCCCTTCACTCCTTTATCCAGGTTATTTATAAAAATCACGAAGATTACGGGTCCCAGAAGAGATTCCTGAGGAACTCCACTGGTGACCGACCTCCATGTAGAACATGACGCATCTACAACCACTCTTTGCCTTCTGTGGGCAAGCCATTTCTGGATCCACAAAGCGATGTCCCCTTGCATCCCATGCCTCCTTACCTTCTCAATGAGCCTTGCATGGAGTACCTTAAGCCTTGCTAAAATCCATATACACTACATCTACTACTCTACCTTCATCAATGTGTTTAGTTACATCCCCAAAGAATTCAATCAGTCTCGTAAGGCACGACCTGCCCTTGACAAAGCCATGCTGACTATTTCTAATCATATTATGCCTCTCCAAATGTTCATAAATCCTGCCTCTCGGGATCTTCTCCATCAACTTACCAGTGAGTTCGGACTCACTGGTCTATAATTTCCTGAGCTATCTCTACTCCCTTTCTTGAATAAAGGAACAACATCCGCAAACATCCAATACTCCGGAACCTTTCCCATCTCCATTGATGATGCAAAGATCATCGCCAGCGGCTCAGCAATATCCTCCCTCTCCTCCCACAGTAGCCTGGGGTAAATCCCATCCTGTCCCGGATACTTATCGAACTTTATGCTTTCCAAAAGCTCCAGCTCATCCTCTTTCTTAATATCTGCATGCCCAAGTTTTTCAGTCTGCTGAAAGTCATTACTACAATCACCAAGATCCTTTTCTGTCGTGAATACTGAAGTAAAGAATTCACTGTGGATCTCTGCTATTTCCTTCTGTTCCATACACACCTTCCCACTGTCGCATTTAATAGGTCCTATACTTTTACGTCTTATCCTCTTGCTCTTCACATACTTGTAGAAAGCCTGGAATTCTCTACCTTAGAGGTTTGCTGAGATTAAATAACTGACTGTACGTAATGAAGAAGGGGATACATTTTCAAAGACTGGGGATTCAGAAAAATGTGGACATGAATCATGAGAGAAGATGTGAGATGATAAATGTTCATAGATAGTATCGACTGTCAGGACTGGTTTGAGAGGCTGAAGAGCCTACAGCTGCATATATCTGTTTAATTTCCAGTCTCAAATGAAAGAGGGATCTCGGATGGTAACCTCAGAACACAGGGATTTAGAAGGAAGGGTTGGAGGATTTACCTTGAGCATGATAAAGTGAACAGGGCTGTGCAGCAGTGATATCTAGAGGGGATTAACGCCTCCCCCAGTCCACCCTCCCTCTTTCACCTCCGTCTCATTTGTATTGGTAGTTCAAACCCTTTGGGAAGAGCTGGAACACAAAATATTCACTGTCCATTCCCCCCGCACACATTAGTTACCTGGCCCGATGAGTTCCTGCAACAAATTCTTATTTTCGATATACGTATCTGGCGTCTCTCGTGTCTCCATGGTGCTCAATGGTCTTGTGAATTTTCCCCAGAGCTTGTCTCTGTCTCTGTGTTCCTCATGATGACTCCATCTTTCTCGGTCTGACAACTTCCTGCTACAAACACCACATCGGTTAATCCTGCTGTCATTAAAAACAACTATTACGAACGACAGGTCAGTGACGATATATCTGATTGTGATTGGGAAATGACATACGGCAGCTATAATACGCAGCAAGAGATGCTAAATGCTCGAAGGAAGATCATAGGTGAATTAACCGAGGCAAATGATTACGTTGTGACCATGGAATTTATAATCAATTTTAATAAATGTAACCACGCAGTAACAGCTCATTCAAACCAAACAGATACACACTGTGTTTCTGGTCTGCACCAGCTCATTAAACAACCACCTTTAAAGTGGCCGAATCATTAACTATTCCCATCTCTCCTTAAGAAATTACGCAGCCACTCTTTGAATAAATACTGAGCTGAATTTATAGGAACTATGTCCAAGTATGAAAAGGGCCCACGGCAGCTTCAGACAAACGCTGCGTATACAGAAATATAATGGCAATATAATGACCGTGCACTGGATAAACTCCCCCACATATGCACAATGTCCAAGTTGGACACTGTGATGTGCCTACTGGAATATAATAGATATTAAGGGATCGGGGAGCGTACACAGTATCAAACACCACACTGTGTGATGAACCCATTGTGAGGTGCGCTCCAACCCATGAACAGTGCCATTCGATGTGTGGCTTGTCACGTCAAATGATCAATGTAAAAGACACGGCCCTCCAATCATCAGACAAGAGGTATTGTTTCTTTATTCCCCTCGTGAAGAACGGTAATTACAGCCGTCTCTTTTTAATTCGGCTTTCCAGTATCATTTTTATTTTCAAATATAGATGACACTGCCAAACAGAATCCAGTTAGATCCCTGGGAGAGACAAAAAAAATCAAATTCATGTTCCTGTTGCTTCAGTTCTTCAAAGTTCAAAGTATATTTTTTATCAGTGTAAATATATGTTCCCATGTACTGCAAAGAGCTTTATTCAGTTCAGTAGCGGACCGGGCGTGTGGACAGAGGGAAACAGAAAACAGAGGGAGAAGTGAGGAAGCAGATTGTCACGGAGCCTGAGGATGTGAAGCGAGATAACGGCGGAGATATGAAAGGTCAAAGAGAGAGCAGCCCGGAGATGGACAGTACGTAGGAAAAGAAAATAAAACACATGTGACCCCGTTGTGTGAATCCGAAAATGGTTCCTCGTGCTGCAACTCACCATTCGGAATTTGTATATCGGCGAGGGAGAAGACATAAGCGGGGGAGTTTACGCTGGAATCAATGGGATCGATAGAGATAGACTGGGAGCAAAACATCCTGAGCATCACTAATGAGAAACAGCGGAAAGGATGGAGAAAGAAGAGTTGATCCATTCTGACTGGACAAGCCCCGAGTAACAAACCGTGAGCCACACCGGAACGGAAAATAAGACCGAACGGGGTGTGATAGTAAAACAGACGGTACATGAGTGAATAGTTCCCGTCCCTTTCCGTGTCCCACAGAGCGTCCATTGGGGAGAATTACAGCTCAGTGAAAGTAAAACAGGTGGTACATGAGTGAACAGTTCCCGTCCCTTCCCGTGTCCCACAGAGCGTCCATCGGGGAGAGTTACAGTTCAGTGAGAGTAAAACAGGCGGTACATGAGTGAACAGTTCCCGGCCCTTCCCGTGTCCCACAGAGCGTCCATCGGGGAGAATTACAGCTCAGTGAGAGTAAAACAGGCGGTACATCAATGAACAGTTCCCGTCCCTTCCCGTGAATTACAGCTCGGGAGATCCCTAAATATTACATATATGATGAAAGACAAATTTCCCCTATACGCGGTAGACAGCGAGTGTAATATATCACCACTAAACGCACGCGTTTAGTGGTGATAAGTGTTCAGTTGCTAACCGGGGTTCTACATATCGGCAAATGGAGAGCTTATGGGAAAATGGCGATTGATTTAATTCCACTGCAGAAACCGACTGGTCGCTCCAGGACTTGCCGAAATTAGTTAACAGTTTCAGCGAGTGTTTCACCGCATTCTTCAGCTCCTCTCTAAACTTGCTCTGAGTCACTGTGCAGGAGCTGAGAATCTGCAGCATCTCCGCCGTGGATTCTGGGACATAAATCGGATCCGCGTCCGAGTAACGAGTGATGTTTGCAATCAATACGTAGATATCATAAACCACCAGTGTTAACCACAGAAATATAAAACATATTGGTTATACTGAGTAGTAAAACGACCTATTTCCTTCGGTTCTCCATCTCCGGGTCCTTGTCATTCTTCCCGTTACTGCGGCCCCGGATGCCCATCCGGAATTTATTGGCGGAAATAATCCGTCTAACTGTCAGAGAATTGAACAATAAAATCAGAACAAACGGGATTAAGAGGCGATGAGTTATGCGAAGTGCGACCAACGTGGGGGACGTATAGAAGATCTCTTTGGGCAAACAGCCATAGAAAACTTCATCAATTATCACCAAAGGCTCCAACGTATAGTAGAAAGGGACACTTTCTGAACAGCCCAGAACACTCACTGTCCCGATTACCACAGCCGCCGTTCTTTCGCTGCAATATTTTGTTTTCAGCTTTTCACAACAAATGGCCACAAATCTGTCACAGGTGAACGCGACTGTCAGCCAGACAGAGACCCCGGTGCTTCCTATGACCAGGCAACGAACAACCCTGCAAACGGGAGTCCAATAGAGGAAGGAAGAACTAAAGTATATGAGAACCGTCCACTTCAGCAGAGGGTCAGAGATAACGACCAGGAGATCGGCCGCTGCCATTCCCAGCAGGTAGAGAGTAATGCATTTGGAGAGACCGCACTTTCCTCGGGACAGGATAACGATCGCCACCAGGTTCACTGCAAGATGGAGGGAAAGGAGCAGAGAAATTAGTGACCTGTCAGGGCAATCGAGCTTAATTATTATTATAAGCGTTCATCGTGTGTTTTTACTCTACTACAAATGATGGAAACTGGACCCAGAACATATGAACCCGCTGACGGTGTGCAATATCGGCGTGACAGAGAACTCTCCGCGAGTTTTGTAAATGGGTTCAATCTGGGTGAATTCCCAGAACGGACCAGATGACAGATGGTTAAACGCTTCGTGTCCTCAGGAACGAATGGGTATGATATACCAACGTCACTGGTCTGAGCATCACAGGAATGAAATGAAATCCACATCGGCGGTTTCCTCTGCTCATATTTCTAACATAAATGAGCCATTCGCGTTGTTCCATCACCTAGTCAAAAAATTCTCAGTCGATTTATACGGAGAAAACAGAAGGTCGGATAGCTCCCACGGATGCAGTCCATCTCGGTGTCCTCCTGTGTAGACATTTTCTTCACAGTATTTACAGGACATCGAGACAGCGGAGAGGATATCAGTCAAAGGCAGCATCTCGGCTCCAATATGGAGCGCTTCCTGCTACGAATGGAATGGGATTAATATTGTCAGCGCCTTCCGTCCATGACTGAAATGCGGGTACTGGACAGGTGGCTGTGGAAACAAGTTGCGAGAGAAACACTTCAGAACATCGGAATTAACTCTCAGTTCCTGACAATTGCAGGAGTGACAGCGGCTTACCGGGAACTCCAACGGCTGAAATAACAGGGTAGTAAATGTCTTCTATCCGCCAGATTACTGGATATCCCATTGGCGTGACGCAGTGAACGCAATTGCTCTGAATTCCACAGCTCGGCAAGACACTCTGGGCTGACGTACTGCAACAGGCTCTGATTTATACAGGGGATCGATCTCTAGTGACAAGGTCCCACCTCTGACCATTGTTATTGAACAAACAAATTACATCACCGGCAACGTCGCGGGCGAAAATGCTGTGGGGATGGAACAGTAACACGTCAGCATCATTGGCATTCCCTCAGTCAGTTCCCTCTGTGTAATTGGAGCAAAATGTGTAATGAGACCAGTAAGTGAGCAATGAGCGGCTCTATTTCCAACACTACACAGTTGTATTGACAGCGGTCACGACTGTTCCCATTTTCCAAACTGAAACCTTCACTCTGATTCACTTTCCACAAGCATTCAGGAAACGATGCTGCCAGCATTTTCAGCAATTTCCAGTGTCAGGCCTGATATTACATCTATAATTAGATCCGGTTTCCCCTCTGTTTGGATCCAGGGACACATGAAATCCACTCCCAGTCTCCTCCAGCAGACATACATTTTATTTTTACACAGCAGCTCCACTTTGACCGTTCTGTCACCAAACCCACCACACCCATTCCCACTATGTGCTGTCAGATATATAAACATACCCGCTCTGTACAGAAACACCCTGTCCAGTTCCCCATCAAACACCAAACCCATCGCACCCTGTCCCACTGTGTGCCATCAGATATAAAAGATACCCTCTGTGTATTGAAACATCCTGTCCAGTTCTCCATCAGAAACCAAACCCTCCCCACCCCGTCCCGCTATGTGTCATCAGATATAAAACATATCCGCTGTGTACAGAGACACCCTGTCCAGTTCCCCATCAGACACCAAACCCACCTCACCCCGTCCCACTATGTGCCATCAGATATAAAACATACCCGCTGTGTACAGAGACACCCTGTCCAGTTCCCCATCAGACACCAAACCCTCCCCACCTCTTCCCACTATGTGCCATAAGATATAAAACATACCCGCTGTGTACAGAGCCACCTTGTCCAGTTCCCCATTAGACACGAAACACACCCCACCCCACCCCGTCCCACTATGTGCCATCAGATAGAAAACATATCCGCTGTGTACAGAGACACCCTGTCCAGATCTCCATCAAACTTGGAGGACATCAGTGTTCTCGTCATTGTGATCAGCTTCTCCATGATTATAATTACTTCCGTAACTATGAAGTCCAGATATGTCCATGTACACCCCTCCCCCCATCTCTTAAACTGTCTTCTCTGTTGAATCTACCTGAGGACCAGTGAGAGGCTGAATTACTGTGGCGTTCAATCACTGTGGGAATATAATGGGCGGATAAGACCATTCACGGCCCTGTGGGTTACGAGCGCAAACATCAACACGTTTGTCTCTGGTGTAAATACCGGCATCATTGAACAGAATATTCTCTGTCAAGTGTAGATTCCACTCGGTACACAGAGGTCTTCATCTGCTGCTTTATCATAAAAATACTCGTGTCCTTATCATTCTCTCCGAGGTGCCCTTGTAGAAATAAATGCAGGACCGCCGGGTAAGGTCACATCATCAGATAAGGTCACACACACACACACACACACACACACACACACACACACACACACACACACACACACACACACACACACACACACACACAAACACACATTCACTCTCACACACACACACACACACACACACACACACACACACACACACACACACACACACACACACACACACACACGCACACAAACACACACCAGTGCATGATTTGAATTATTGCCCTGCCCCACCGTTCATTTATCTTCCCTCACTGAAACCGTTAAACAGGGTATTGTACGACCGATCACATCATCGGTAAAGGGACAGAAGAGACATTTAAATAGCCGCAGAACCAAGTTGCAGATCGAGAGAGAGAGAGAAAAAAAGAATAGTGAGTTGTGAGAAAGTAGCGTAATAACTCAGCCTACCGGAGAGCAAAGTGTTTATTATGCACTAGGCTTCAAGCTGAAAATGAAGAGCGAGTTTCTGTGCATTTCACATGAAATGAATAACTAGTGAGAGAGAACGACAGCAGTGCAGAGACAATCAACCAACTGGAGACATTCAGTCGAATAATATGAAAATGTTAGTTTACATTTATACTTGATTGTCGCCGGTGAAGTGTGGTTCATTTTAGATCCACCTGGCTCTAGTGCAATGTGAGAGTATGTGGTTCATTTTCTAGATTGAGAGTGTGGGCTTCTGTATGTATCACTCTCTGGTTCAGTATGAGATAATACATTTCATTCTGTATC
Organism: Hypanus sabinus; assembly: GCF_030144855.1. Classification (NCBI taxonomy): domain Eukaryota; kingdom Metazoa; phylum Chordata; class Chondrichthyes; order Myliobatiformes; family Dasyatidae; genus Hypanus; species Hypanus sabinus. Next base: position 19,666 of record NW_026780053.1, read on the forward strand.
TGTCCGTCTCTACTGCAGTGTGAAAGTGGGGATTATGGGTGTCATTCTTTATCTGTTCGTCTCTTCTCGAGCATTACGTGTGTCTTCTCAGTGCTGTATCTGTGAGCCTCTGATTCAGTGTGTGCGGGTCTATCTTCTTCATTCTTTCCCGCTGTTCCTCAAATTCAGAAAATACTCTTAAAATAGATTCTTTATTCCCTGAGCTATTTTTAGAACAAGAGTCTCCTGCAGTCGATTTATGTTAAAATTGTGAGAGAGACAGTGCACTGATGAATAACGACGGCTGTATGAAGCAGTACATCCTGTTTAATAGAGTCATGCGGCAAACAGACCATTCGGCCCGGCATTTTTGTGCTTGCGACTCTTGTTCACACATAGGGCCAATAGAACAGTACTAGATCTGTAAAATTTCTGTGGTTTGACAAAACAATCTCTGAAATGTTGAATGAAAATAAGGCAAATAAATATTTTAAATAATTTAATCAGATAAGTGCATAACTAGATTAATAAACTGAACGAAATAAAACTATTAGAAGCACCAAGTTTCATGTTTGAGCAGGAGTTACAAGGGGTGATTGATAAGCTTGTGGGTTAATGTAGAACCCATTTTGTTAAGGACCATTTTTTTTTCAACATGGTCCCTTCCTACATTTACACACTTAGTCCAGCGGTCGTGAAGCATACGGATTCCTTCATTGTAGAAGTCGCCGTCCTGGACCTCCAGAAGTGGTCCACAGCACGGGTGATTGATGAGTTCGAAGGAGATGAATTATACAGTTCACGTTACATGCACGTGCATTTCAGCACTTTGAGTGATTATGTAGAAAGTTTGAAGTTAATAACTCATCATAACTCATTGAAAAATAAATGCACTAGTTTTCCAATGTTGACTCCTTCTACCTCAGGCCACGAAATTATCAATCACCCCTGGTGTAGACATTTCTCTCACAGTTCTAAATGCGCCCTTCACCCTGTATTCTGCACTCTTATATTTGCCGATTCTGTCACATATTCCTCAGTGTGCACCTGACCATGAATTAACTAGAGTTATTTCCCACTCACAAAAATATAATATTCATTTCGATTTACTTATGACAGCTTCAGACTGCTCTGCAATATGCCATGCATTTTTCATTGATAAAATTGTGACAGCCTTGTTCTGTGCAGCACTGAGAGAGTTTGTGAGTGGGAATGGGAGGGGAGCTCAAGTTTCACATTTGGAATCATCCAAAGCTACACACTGCAGCACGCGGTTGATGGAATAATCCTGAGAATTTGGCGTCACTGATTACGTCACTGACCAGCCGGGAATGTTCCTCTCGTCGGGGACATGATGGGCGGAAGAGTTACTCCAGTGTTGCAGGATACAGTGTCCTATATTACACCCATCAGTGCAGGAGAACGAGATGAATGGGGGTGAATGGACAGAAGATGATGAATAGACTGATATCACAATGTGAACACATCACCTGGACGTGTTGGGATCATGGAACAACAGAGAACAGGAACAAGCCCTGTGATTCACCACTCCTGCGCTCAACAAGATACCGAATGAGACTAAACTCTGTTGACTGTACATGACCCATCTCCAATCATCCACTGCGTGTTCATGTGCTACGCCAACAACGTCGTAAACCACAATGTATTACCGACTGCCACACAGGACAGATTTTCCAGTCACCCACCATTATCTGTGGAAAATCCAAACTTGTCCCGCATCTCCTCTGGTGTTAAATACAGACCATCAAACACTAGATATTTCTACCTTGGCCACAATAATTAACCTTCTTGGCTTCTCATAACTCTATCATGTTCCGCCAGATCTCCCCTCAGTCTCTGTGCTTAGAAAGGCGAGGTCGATGGACCATCCAACAGTCCTCTCGTTACAGACCGGAAGTGGAGGGAGTGAGCAGTTTCAATTTCACTGGTGTTAACCTCTTTGAAGATCCATCCCGGGTCCAATATATTGATTCAATCTCAAAGGGAGCACGACTGCGGCGATCGTTCATTCAGAGTTTGAGAGGAATCGGTCTGTCACGGAGGACACTCGCACATTTCGACAGATGTACCATGGAGAGCATTCTAACTGAAAGCATCACCGTCCGCCATGGAGGGGCCACTGCACAGGATCAGCATATTGGTAGAAGAAATTAAAGCTTTGAATCTTTTCGAAATGCAAACAGAAAATACATACAGAAGCTCAGCCGCAAAGGGACCTGGGAGCTCCTGTGTAACAGTCCATAAAGGGGAATTTGCAGGTGGAGTCTGCGGTGAAGAAGGCGTGCAATGTGAGCGTGGATTTCCTGAGAACCAGAAGATAGAAGCAAGAAAATAAAGTTGAAACTTTATAAAGTACTGGAGTATTATGAGCAGTTCCTTATCGTAGATGTGTTTGACTGGAGTTTGTTCAAATCAGTTTCAAGAATGCGATTCAAGGATTGGATGGCGTGCCATCTGAAGAACGTTTGATCGCTTTGGGTCTGTATTTACTGGAATGCAGAAAAAAATAGGAGTGGCCACATTGAAAACTATCGAATAGTCAAAGGTCTTGATAGAGTGGATGTGGAGAGGATTTTATGGAAGGCAATCCTTTAAAAACAGAATTGAGTAAGAATTCCCTCAGCCAGAGAGTTGTGAATCAGTGGAATTATTTACCACAGTCATATGTGTACTCCAAGTATTTCTGTATATTTAATGCACTGTGTGATATATTCCACATTGTTCAGGACATGAGCGGATGAGGGTGGAAGACAGAAGACTGCAGCTGAAAGGAAAATTGGATCAGCCATGATGGAATGGCAAAGCGCGCTCGATGTAACAAATGGTTTAATTCTA
>NW_026780053.1:27500-57000 GCF_030144855.1 Hypanus sabinus
TAACAGTGTGCAATATCGGCGTGACAGAGAACTCTCCGCGAGTTTTGTAAATGGGTTCAAACTGGGTGAATTCCCAAACCGACCAGACGACAGCTGGTTAAATGTTTCCTGGTCGCAAAAAGGATTGGGTTTGATATACCAACGTCACTGGTCTGAGCCGCACAGGAATGAAATGAAATCCACATCGGCGGTTCCCTCTGCTCATATTTCTAACATAAATGAGCCATTCGAGTTGTTCCATCACCTAGTCAGGCTATTCACAGTCGATTTATACGGAGATGCTGTGCAGCCCTGTGTCCTCATGTGTCGACTTTTGACATCACAATTTTTACAGGACATCGAGACAGCGGAAAGGATATCAGTCAAAGGCAGCATCTCGGCTCAAATATGGAGCTCTGTCTGCTCCGAAAGCAATGGTATTAATACTGTCAGCACCTTCCGCCCATGACCGAAATGCGGGACCGGGCGGGTGGCTGCGGAAACAAGTAGCGAGAGAAATACTTCAGAACATCGGAATTAACTCTCAGTTTCTGCCGTTTGCAGGAGTGACAGCGGCTTACCGGGAATTCCAACGGCTGGAATAACAGGGTAGTAAATGTCTTCTATCCGCAAGATTACTGGATATCCCATTTGACTGACGCAGTGAACGTGATTGCTCTGAATTCCACAGCTCGGCAAGACACTCTGGGTTGACGTACAGAAACAGGCTCTGATTTATGCAGGGGATCGATCTCCAGTGACAAGGTCCCACCTCTGACCATTGTTACTGAACAAACAAATTACATCACCGGCAGTGTCTCAGGTGAAAATGCTGTGGTAATGTGACATTAACACGTCAGTATTATTGGCATAACCTCAGTCAGATCCCTCTGTGTAATTGGAGCAAAATGTGTAATGAGACCAGTAAGTGAGCAATGAGCGGCTCTATTTCCAACACTCCACAGTTGTATTGACAGCGGTCACGACTGTCCCCATTTTCCAAACTGAAACTTTCACTCAGATTCTCTTTCCACAAGCATTCCGGAATCGATGCTTACAGCATTTTCAGCAATTTTCACGGTCAGGCCTGAAATTTCATCTACGGTTAGATCCGGTTTCCACTCAGTTCGGATCCAGGGACACATGAAAACCCCTCCCAGTCTCTTCTTGCAGACTTTCATTTTAGTTTTACACAGCAGCTCCACGTTGTCCGTTCACCCGGTTTACCCGCTGTGTACAGAGACACCCTGTCCAGTTCCCCATCAGACACCAAAAACTCCCACCGTCCCATTATGTGCCATTAGATATAAAACATTCCAGCGGTGTACAGAGACACTCTGTCCATTTTCCCATGAGACACCAAACCCACCCCACCCCGCCCCATTATGTGCCAGCAGATGTAAAACATACGCGTTGTGTACAGAGACACCCTGTCCAGGTCTTCATCAGACATGGAGACCATCGATGTTCTCGTCTTTGAAAGTGTTGGTTTAAATTTATCCTTGATTGTCGCCGGTGAAGTGTGGTTCATCTTATATCCACCTGGCTCTAGTGCAATGTGAGAGTATGGGGTTCATTTTCTAGATTGAGAGTGTGGGCTTCTGTATGTATCACTCTCTGGTTCAGTATGAGATAGTACATTTCATTCTGTATCTGTCCGTCTCTACTGCAGTGTGAAAGTGGGGATTTTCGGTTTCATTCTTTATCTGTTCGTCTCCTCTCGAGCATTACGTGTGTCGTCTCAGTCCTGTACCTCTGAGTCTCTGATTCAGTGTGAGCGGGTCTATCTTCCTCATTTTTCCCGCTGTTCCTCAAATTCAGAAACTACTCTGAAAATAGATTCTTTATTCCCTGAACTATTTTTAGAACAAAAGTCTCTTGCAGTCGATTTATGTTAAAATTGTGAGAGAGACAGTGCACTGATGAATAATGACGGCTGTATGATGCAGTACATCCTGTTTAATAGAGTCATGCGGCAAACCGACCATTCGGCCCGGCATTATTCTGCTTGTGTCTCTTGTTAACACATAGAGCCAATAGAACAGTACACGATCTGTAAAATTTCTGCGGTTTGACAAAACGATCTCTGAAATGTTGAATGAAAATAAGGAAAATAAATGTTTTAATTAATTTAATCAGGTAAGTGCATAACTAAAGTAATAAACTGATCGAAATAAAACCCATAGAGGCACCGAGTTTCATGTTTGAGCAGGATTTACTAGCGGCGATTGTTAAGTTTGTGGATTATGTAGAACCCATTTTGTTAAGGACCATTTTTTTCGACATGGTCCCCTCCTACATTTACACACTTAGTCCAGCGGTCGTGAAGCGTACGGATTCCTTCTTTGTAGAAGTCGCCGTCCTGGACCTCCAGAATTGGTCCACAGCAGGGGTGATTGATGAGTTCGAAGGAGATGAATTATACAGTTCACGTTACATGCACGTGCATTTCAGCACTTTGAGTGATTATGTAGAAAGTTTGAAGTTAATAACATCATAACTCATTGAAAAATAAATGCACTAGTTTTCCAATGTTGACCGTCTACCTCAGGCCACGAACTTATCAATCACCCCCCTGGTGTAGACGTTTCTCTCACAGTTCTAAACGCGCCCTTCACCGTGTATTCTGCACTCTTATTTTCGCCTATTCTGTCACATATTCCTCAATGTGCACCTGTCCATGAATTAACTAGTTATTTCCCGCTCACAAATAATATAATACTCATTTCGATATACTCATGACAGCCTCAGACTGCTCTGCAATATGCCATGCATTTTTCATTGATAAAATTGTGACAGCCTTGTTCCCTGCAGCACTGAGGGAGTTTGTGAGTGGGAATGCGAGGGAAGCTCAAGTTTCACATTTGGAATCATCCAAAGCTACACACTGCAGCACGCGGTTGATGGAAGAATCCTGAGAAATTGATTGAGTCACTGATTACGTCACTGCGCAGCCGGGAATGTTCCCTCCATCAGGGACATGATGGGCGGAAGAGTTACTCCAGTGTTGCAGTGTCCTATGTTACACCCATCAGTGCAGAAGACCGAGACGAATGAGGATGAATGGATCTAAGATGATGAACAAACTGATGTCACAATGTGAACACATCACTTGGACATGTTGGGATCACGGAACAGCGGAGAGCAGGAACAATCCCTGTGATTCACTGCTCCTGCGCTGAACAAGATACCGAATGAGACTAAACTCTGTTGACTGTACATGACCCATCTCCATTCATTCACTGCCCACTTGATTTAGGTACTTCGGTGTGAAAGAACTTAAGACTCCTTGGATATGCAGGGGTTAACCTAATCGCTTTTGAATGCTCTTGAACGTTAGCTGAGCTCTGAGTTGCAAATCTTAGAATCCAGTCCTTGCTAAAGTGTAAACAAGAATGAATGCTCTGGCACCATATTTACGTCATGCTCTTGCTTGTTGAAAATTAGTCCGAAGTTCAAAGTCAGGATGTTTGTTAAAATCTAGTCCTGAGTTCACAGACAAGCAATCATATTCTTAAGTGTTTCTAGTCACCTACGCTGTATCTATATAATAAATTGGGTCTGCAAGATAAGTAGAGTCCCTAAGCACCGCTTTTAGGTGGAAGGAGGCTCTCCATCATATCCTTTAGTCTGACACAATTCTCTGAGTCCGCCTGATTTATTCTATCTGTTGCTCCTCAGATTTTTCCAAAACACTTGGCCACAATAATTCACCTTCTAGGCCTCTCATAACTCTACCACCTTCTGCCAGATCTCCCCCAGCCTCTGTGCTCAGGAAGGCGAGGTCGAGGGACCATCCAACAGTCCTCTCATTGGCAGACCGGAGGTGGAAGGAGTCAGCAGTTTCAATTGCATCGGTGTTAACCTGTTTGAGGATCCATCCCGGGCCCAGTATATTGATGCAATCTCAAAGGGAGCACGACTGCGGCTGTATTTCATTCAGAGTTTGAGAGGAATCGGTCTGTCACGCAGGACTCTCGCACAATTCGACAGATGTACCGTGGAGAGCATTCTAACTGAAAGCATTACCGTCGGCCATGGAGGGGCCACTGCACAGGATCAGAACAGTCTGCTGGAAGATGTTTTCTCAGAATGCTGCATTATCGGCACTAACCTCCCAAGCACCCTAGACACCTTCAAAAGACGATGCCTCAAAATCTGTATCCATCAGTTTAGAGCTCACCCCACTCCCCTCGCTCGCCGAGAGGGCACAGGGGCCCGACCACACGCACTCAGCGTTTCAGGAGCAGCTTCTTCCATCCGCAATAGGATTTGAGAATGGAGATCGATCCGCTGATGAAATCTTCCTCTGTATTTTTCTCTTTCGCTCTGCACGATATATATAATTTATTTCTGTACACACTCTAGTTGTTGTAATTTATAGCTGTGTTATTCTGTAATGGAATGCATGGTTACCACATGACGACAAAAGCACGTGACACGCATCCGGGTCCTGTCTGACTGCAGCTGTGACAGACGGAATGACCCGAATGACGGGACCTGTGATGACGACGTTGCTTTCTTGAGGAGGCGCCTCCTAAGGCTGGGAGGAAGGAGCTCAAGAACGAAATTAGGAGAGCCGGAAGGAGCCATGAGAAGGTCTTGATGGACAGGATTAAGGAAAACCCCAAGGCATTCTACAAGTATGTGAAGGGGGAGGGGATAGGAAGTGAGAGAATAGGACCAAACAAGTGTGACAGTGGAAAAGAGTGCATAGAACCGGGGGAGATAGCGGAGGGTACTTGATGAGTAGTTTGCTTCAGTATTCACAACGAAATAAGGATCTTGGCGATTGGATGGATAACCTATAGCGGACTGAGAACTCTGAGTATGTATATATTAAGGAAATGGATGTGCTGGAGCATTTGTTAAGCATCAAGTTGGAGAAGCCTCCGGCTCTTGTTAAAAGCCGACAGCAGCAACGCTCCCGAAATCAACCAACGCCACATCGACGATTGCACATTTGCTGCTTCCCGCACTCGTGCAGAGCTCGTCGATTTATTTAACTTTGCCTCCGACATCCACCCTGCTCTCAAACCTACCCGGTCCACTTCCGACTCCTCGCTTCCCTTCTCCATCTCTGCCTCCACCTCGGAGGACAGTCTATTCACCGGTATATTTAATAAATCTACAGACTCACAGCTGTCCGGACGGTACCTCTTTCCACCCTGTTACTTGTGAATAATGCCACCCCTTCTTTCAGCTCCTCCGTCCCCTCTGTATCTGCTCTCAGGCCGAGGCTTTTCATTCCAGAGAAACTGAGATGTCCTTCTTCTTCAAAGAAAGGTGCTTCCTCTCCCACAACATGAACGCTGCCTCACCCGCATCTCTTCCATTTCACGAACATCTGCCCTTACACCACCCTCCCGCCGCCCCATAACGTATAGAGTTCCTCTTTTTCTCACTTATCACACCGCTAGCCGCATTCTACACATAATTGTACGAGGCTTCCACCACCTCCAACAGGATCCCACCGCCGAGCACATCTTTCCATCCTCATACAACTCCCGACCATTTCTGCTTTCTGCAGGGATGACACCGAATGTGACTTCCTTGTCCTGATCTTCCTCCTGACAATTATCATTGCAACTAGAACAAGCGCAACATCTGCCCTTACACCCCCTCCCTCAGGGCCCAAACAGTTCTTCCAGGTGTGGCGACACCTCACCTGCGGGTCTGTTGGGGTCATCTACTGTATCCGGTCGTTGAGAGCTCCTATATATCAGTGAGACCCAACGAAGATCGGAAGACCACTCCCCCTCGTCGAGCACCTGCCACGAAAAGCGGTGGCCTCCCCTTTCGATTCTACTTCCGGTTCCCATTCTGACATGTCAGTCCGTGTCCTCCTCTACAGCCAAGGCGGCGACACACAGGTTCTAGTACTGACACCTTGTATTCCGTCAGGGTAGCCTCCAACATCCTGGCATGAACATCGATTTCTCTAATGGCTGGTCATTGCCCACACTCAACCCCACAACCTCTTCCCCATTCCGCATTCATGTCTCCCTTTCACAGCTTCTCTTCTCACCTGATCATCCCCACCCTCTGGTGCTCACCCCTAAACAATCCCACCTACCTCCCCCCCCACACACTCTTCCCTTTTTTCTATGGACTTCATTCTGATTCAACCTTCTCCAGACATTTATTTCTTTCACCAGTCAACTTCCCAGCTCTTTGTTTCACCACTCCCTCTCTTCCTCTTGCATCTATCAAGTGCCACGTTAACTTTTTCCTCCCCTGCCGCAGTGTTTTAATCTGACTCCTCCCCTTCCTTTCCGGTACCGATGAAGGGTCTCAGCCCGAAAAACAATGATTGTTCACTCTTTTCCGTAGATGCTGCCTGACCTGCTTAGTTACTCTAGCACTTTGCGTGCGTTGCTTTGGATTTCCAGCATCTGCAGACTTTCTGGTGTTTGGTATATCTGTCCGAATTTATTTACCCGCACCGCCACGGAGCCGACAAGAAGGCAGACATAGCTGCGAGTGCTCATGGGTACACCTTTTGTTGTAAGGAAGTGGGAGGATCTAAAGGAGAAATGATTGAGAGTGAGGACAAGCTCCGCCAGACGGAGGAGAGTGATGGTGGAATGCAACTCGTTGGTCTGGTGTCCAAATAGAAATGGAGAGCTTTGGGAACTTCCTTGTGAGGGATGGGGGTGTATAGGGACTGGGCATCGATAATATGATATGGGTCAGTGCACCAGACAACATTGAGTTGATCCAAAGCGTGTGAGCTGTCATGGATGTGTATAGGAAGGGAATGAACTACGGGGATGAAACTGAGTCAGTGTATACAGATATGAGATCAGCGGGGCAGAACTAGCTGTGACAATGGGTCTACCTGAACAGGCAGGATTGTGGGTCTTGAGTACGAGTTAGAAACTGGAGACGCCGGGTGCGGGAACTATGAAGGCGTTGCAGTGGAAGTTGATCCCCAGAGTGAATAAGGTCAGTGCTGGTGTGGCGGACAATGGCCTGGTGCTCCGCGGTGGGGTCCTGTGGAGGAGTAAGCTGGACAAGATGTCTGAGCGCTGTCGCTGGGCTTCCGTCAGGTAGATTTGTCTGAACGAAAATTGATATGCCTGAATTTTAAAGCAATTATCAAGATCTGATCGCGTCGAATATTAGAGGTGAATTCCTGATTTCACTACAGCTCAAGTTAAAAGCATACTAGCGATAACTGAACTGAAATTCCAGCTAATCTGAACTTTCTGCAGCTTTGTTTTTGGAGAGGGCAACGTGAAGCAAAGTGGCACGGCATATTGAGGAATTTCGAGATAAGTTTCCTATTCAGGAAATTGCGAACGTCTGGTTACTAGTTCAATGTTTCTGAAGTGAGGTAGCAACTCTGTATTGTACAGTATGTTTCCAGAAACGCCGAATTAAACCAAGGGGTAATTTTACCGTTGGGGCTCGATTCATAATCTGCTGCTCTACTGATTGGGATGTGTGTGCAAAGTGATTTGGAATGACATTTAATTGTCCGTTTAAGTGGGCACTGTTCACTGTCAGCGCGTCACTTTAATTGTAACTTACTACTGGGTAGATAGCCTTAAGAAAAGTTAACTGAATTGAATTGAATATATTTGAAAGGCAGAACTGCTGGGAACAACAACGTTTTCAGGAAGTTCAATTTATTCATGCGCTTGTAGAGCAGGTTTGAATTTATTTTCGGAATGGGAAAACTATTTGACCCTTTCAACTGAGCGGCATAGATCTCTAAAATGTTTCAAAACTGAAATAGCGGGGGAGAACAGAAGAGCTTTCATCTGCTCTCTGAATCTGGTCTGGGTCACTCCGTAGATAAATGTATTCGTGCAGATGCTGAAATTCTGAATCACAGAACCCCAAAAGTGTGTCAAATTTTAGACAAGTAGAGCCGACCAAAATCATATCTGATCGGTAGACTGGGGCTTCGGTGTTTGCTGAAACTTGGTAGCTTCAGCCAGACAGAACAATAGAGACAATAAGTCTACCAGCAACGTGCTGATACAGTCGGCAAAGCGGAAAAGTAACTGAACAGAAATCTCCAAAGATGAGAGAATGAGAATGGATGTAGGGATTGGCAGACTCGGCCAGGTCACTCCAAAAGTTTAGATAATGGGCACTTCCACAATGGATCTCTGTGTTTGTAAGACCGGATATTAGGGTGATTTAAATGTGGAAGGTAAAATACATTTTACAGAAAAGAAATTACCCGAGCAATCTAATCTATAATAGAAAAATGAATGTTTTTCTTCTGAAATAACTGAAGGACAGAACTGCTGGGAGAAGTAACGTTTTCAGGGAGTTCAATTCATCAATATGCTTGTAGAGCAGATCTGATTATATTTCTGAATTGATTAATTATTTGACCCTTTCAACTGAGCGGTACAGGCTTCTAAAATATTTCAAAATTAACACAGCTGGGGAAAACATAAGAACTTTCACCTGCTCTCTGAATTTTGTCTGGGTCACACCGTAGATAAATGTATTCGTGCAGCTGCTGAAATTCTGAATCACAGAACCCCAAAACTGTGCTTGAAAAAGCCGAATGGACGTTTCCAGGTCTGTGTAGAGGCATCGCATGAGAATGAAGACCAGAGTGGTTGTCGCCCAACAGAGAAGGAAACTCGCCGACAGGCTGAATAGCAGAATGATGGATTGTCTCCGACTCTCCATCTCCGGATCTCGCTGTTTCCCGCAATTTCCCCGTCCCTTCAGCCCCTTGCGGACCCTGCTCGCCGCCAGTATCTGTCTGACGGTCAGAGCATTGAGGGTCAAAATGAGGAAGAAAGGAAGTAGCGGATTCCACAGACGGTCCACCCAATAAAACCCCTCAAACGATGACGAGAAAGGCACTACAGGTCTACTGAAACAAATCCAATTACCCCTCACCAACAACGCTATTCTTTCCATATACATGAAATAAAATGGTATGTTTTTAAAAAAGAAGCCGAGAGATAGTGCGCCCATCACCGTACCCGCAATTCTGGGGGTGAGGATTTTGCTTTAAAAGTAGGCGAGCAAATGACCACAAAGCGATCGAAAGTGAAAGCGACAGTAAACCACACGGAACAGTCAACGGCCACGTGACACAGGACGTAGTGGACAAGGCAGAACGGAGCGTTGTCCAGGACTCCGTAATTAAATCGGTATGCTCGACCCATCTGGTAGAACAGGACTTCGATAATCACCACCATTAGATCCGCCGCAGCCATCGCCACCAGGTACCGCGTGACGCATTTGGAGAGACCGCAGTTTCCCCGGCTGAGAATGATGATTGCCACAAGGTTAACTGCAGTGACAAAAAAGACCAAAATTAAGAATTTATTAAAAATTCAACCACATTTTGCGTGGAGATACAACCATGATCTGTTCGCTGGAAATAAAATCTGTTGTTCATCTCTGCTGGACATTATCAGTGGAAGTAAAGAATAGCTGTGTTTTTGCGGTTTGTTTGAATGCCTGACCTCAGCACAAAGCGCTTTACAGGGGCACCTGCTGCTTTGTCTACTCACGTTCACTGATGCAGCAGCGATGAGTAGAGTCCAAGAATGATAGATCACAGAAACGCTCCCTTCGGCCCATATCTCCATGCCGACCGGCACGGCCATCTGAGCTGCTCGCGTTCGTTCGCGTTTGGATCACATCTCTCTAAGGCTTTCGCATTTCTCAAACTGTCCAGGTGTATTTTAAATATTGTTAACGACTCTGTATCGCCCATTTCCTTTGTCAGGCTGTTCAATACACAGAGCAACTTCTGTGTGAGAAAACGTCGCTCGGAATCCAGCTACATTTCTGCCCTCTGATCTTAAATCTACCCCCCTTTGTTCACGATTACCCAACCACACGGAGATGAATGACTGTATCTGTACATTATCATAGCTTTATGCATCTTTAATAAGCCATCCGCGAATTGCCTGCCTCAAAGAATAAAATGCCACTCGGCCGAAACTTTCCATGAAACTCAAGCCCTGGAGTTCCGGCAGCATCTTTGTAAATATTCTTTACATTCCGTTCAGCGTACATCTGCCTTTCCCATAACAGGGCGAGCAAAACTGTTCACGGAACTCCAAGCGCGGTATCTCCAAGCAGAGGGGTAGTGTAATTGAAGTGCGCATCTACGTTTCTTTCTAGAGGCTTTAGTTATTATTCGATTTCAAGGTCAGATTCTGAAACCAAGATCTCGCACCCCAGCAACCTTCTATCTATTTTCTTTTACTGATTCGGGGACAAACCATTGCTCTGAGCAGAATATTTTTACACGGTTTGAAAAGTGCACGGCACTTTAAATGTATTTTTATATATGTAATATCCATGTGTAACAATGATAAAACACAACACAACACAGGTAAATGCTGTCAGCACCGCTAACAAGGAGCATGCCAACGTGAAATGTCCCGAATGAACGGCGTAGGTGGTTTCTGCCTTTATTGTGACCATTTTTGACAGTGTTGCAACCTGAAATAATGACAACGCAAATACGTTGAAGCTCAAAAATGTTCCAACGTAAATATGGTACTTTTAGTATTTAGCACATTTATGGATTATATTGTGTAATACAGTTAATTTCACGGCATTTCATAATTATGTTAACGATGATTTCAAAAATAATATTTACGGAGTGACCCATTTCAGTTCTGGCGCAGCTGCGTACCCGCGCATCTGCGAGGGAACAGTGCTGACACCAAGAAATATAGATCAGAATTTGTGAATGGAAAAACCTAGGAATTGTCCAAGAGTAGAAAATGGATCGTCCTTTAATTGAACAGCTCTGGGAGGGGAAAAATAGAAGGGGAAAAGATTAGTTTCCCTTTCAGAAAGAGGGAAGAGATTTTTTTTTTTAGTGGAAATGGGTAAATTTCCAGTTGGGCGCTAGACGCTGGAAGATGCGAGTGCGAGTGTTTGAGGAGCGACAAGAGTCTCTGGATCACAGCCGTGGCGGCGGATCGCTTGTGGTGAAATGGAGCCCGACCGCACGGCCGCGCCGTTGGAATTCCTGTCTTTAGACAAGTCCCTTTCACCCTTCCCTAACAAGCTGGCCTCGGTGACGAAGCACACGGCACTACCAAGTTGCTGTAAAATCTCATTTGTTTCACAAATGTCCTTTAGGGATGGAGAATATTCGGCTTTATCTGGATCTTATGTGACTGTAGACCCAAGAATCCTGTGTATTGTTACATTAATCCTCAGATTGGGAAAACTGGAGAGCCGGTAATAATATCAGAATTGCCTGTGATGCTCACTTCCCGTGAGTCCGAACAGGAAAAGGGAACAGAATTCCACAAGCTGATATCAAAGCTATTTCATGTGCGTATAAGCGCTAATCTACTGCTCACGTGACAGGGTTGGAAGGAATGCGGTCCGCTCATGACGGGAGGTTTCGATAGACATGGACTGTGTGTGTTACGTCCGTGCAGCTCGAGGTCTCACGTCACAACTGAGAAGACAACGGGCTGTTCCAGTGACAAGTCTGCATGAACCAGGTTGAAGTATTAACAGGGCAGGAGACTGAGAGGAACGAGACGGCATATTTGGGATGTTTAATAAACACCGATTAAAATCACTTCAGCTGTAGCTGAGAGCGGCGGGAAGTCTCTGTTTCTGTATAAGTAATCGAAAGGCACTTACCCGGGATACCGACAATTACAATCACTGTGTAATAAATAGCACTCTCTTCAAGCATTGTTAATCCAAGGCTGTTAGTATTTACAGTTCTGTTCGGAATGTTCCCAATTTCTAAATGTCATAAAAGTTGTAAATAGCCAGTAAATGAATTCAAGCAGTTATAACAAAGCCCAGAGAGGAAATTTCTTTTGCGCCTACTAGCTAAAACTCTTCACGGATCACACGTTGTTGAGAGTCCACCGCGTCTGGATGTTTCCGTCCTCAATGTAGCTGAAGCACAGAATGACATTCTTTTATAGACTAATCGGTTACCAGTAATGATAACAATTTGTACATTGACGGGTGGTAATTACTGCTAATTAGCAATTACTTCTCTGATTTAGCGAACCGTAATGCCAGTGGAGAAATAACAAGCCTTATTTCATTGAACTGAACGCAACACCAGTCTTGAAGCCACAAGAGACGGCCGATGCTGAAATTATAACTCCAAATGCGATGTTGGCAAACTACTCCGTGCCCACCTCATCAGCGCTGATTCCACTCTCACATTGAGCACAACCAAAACCAGTTTCTCCCTGGATTGAATTCCGGCAAAATTTAAAAAAATATTTTCTGCCATCTATAGATTCCATTCCGATTCCTCTCATGGTTGAACATAAAAATGCCTGTGTTATTGGTATTACCTTCGCAGTACCCTGCAAAAATAAATGTAGGACCGACAATTAGGACCACAGCATCACATAAAGCGATACTAAAAACCATTATTAGCAGACGCACACACACACACACACACACACACACACACACACACACACACACACACACACACACACACACGCACACAGCACACACTCGCACAATACATACACGCACAAACATACTCTCTCTCCCTCACACACGCGCGCGCACAAACACGGGCACGCAGGCAAATGAACGTCAGTACATGTATTAAATTCTTTATTAAATTCATGTCGTAAATTCTTTGTCGATCTCCCAGTTCATGGCTTTCTCTTCCCAACGCGTTGAACACGATATTTCACGGTGGAGTCAGCGTATCGATTAAGGGGTTGAAGAAACAAAGGCGACATTGAAACAGCTTCAAGGCCATGTTGTAGAAACAAGAATTATTCACAGCAGAATTAAAGAAGAAGAACAATAAATTGGGAAAAGAGAGTAATAGGCCAGTCTGCCAGTGAGAGGATAGGAATGAGCATGCAGTTGACCACAAGGTGAAAATGAAGAGAGGATTAATATGCATTTGGCAAAAATGCTGAAGCAGTGAGAGAAAACGACAGCAGCACAGAGAAACTCGACAAACGCGTTAAAGTAAGAGTGTTCGCTTCATTCTCCACCTGCCTGTCGGCGGTATACAGTGGAGGGGGTGTTCATTCTGTGCCTAACATCTCCGGTGCAATGTGACAGTATGGAGTATTTATGACAGTATTTATAGATATCAGTCCCTGGTACAGATTAAGAATGTGTGGTTCTATAGTTCTCAATCTCCGGTTTATTGTGAGAGTGCACATATCATATTGTACATACCAGTCTCTGCTACAGTGTGAGAGTGTGGGTTTCATTCTGTATCAGTCAGTCTGTGTTACAGTGTGAGAGTGTGGATTTCATTCTGTATCTGTCAGTCTCTGCTACAGTGTGAGAGTGTGGGGTTCATTCTGTATCTGTCAGTCTCTGTTACAGTGTGAGAGCGTGGATTTAATTCTGTATCTGTCAGTCTCTGCTACAGTGTGAGAGTGTGGGTTTCATTCTGTATCTGTCCGTTTCTGTTACAGTGTGAGAGCGTGGATTTCATTCTGTATCTGTCAGTCTCTGCTACAGTGTGCGAGTGTGGGTTTCATTTTGCATCTGCTTGTCTCTGCTCGATCGTTAAGTGTTATCGATTGAGTTCTGTACCCGTAACCGACTGACTTAATGGGAGTAGCTGTATTATTTCTCCGACTTTCGCGGTTCCTCAAATCTAGTATCTACTCTTAAACCTGTTGCTGTCTTCATATATAAGTGCGTAAGTAAATTCATGAACTGATAGAAGTCGAACGCATAGAGGCAGAATGTTTCATGTTCCAGCGGTGTGTATACAAATAGATTTCCCTCCACTATTTTAATTGCTACCTTCACCATGTATCTCTGCCCTCTTAAGTTTGACAATTCTTTTGCACAATTCTTGAGCGCAACTGTGTGAGTTTTTTCCAGTGATGTCCGACTCGTAAATAATGCAATATTAATTTTGATTCTCTTGTGTGAGCTTCAGACTGGTCTGTATCATGCCTTCCATGTTTTATTGACAAAATAGTTACAGCCTTGTCCTGTGTAGTAGAGAGAAAGTTTGTGATTAGGGTGTGTAGGAATGTCAGGATCCACATTTGTAATAATCAAATGAGGTAGGGGTTATATGGGAGGGAGGGTTCCAGTGGCGGCACAACATTGTGGGCCGAAGGGCCTGTACTGTGCTGTACTGCTGTATGTTCTATGTTCAATGATCCAAATTGTTTCATGCAGAAAAAACACCAGATCCCATTAGGTGCCACCAGTTATAAAACATACCCGCTGTGTACACAGTTCTCCATCAGCCCTGGACGATATCAATGTTTGCTTCATTTTGATCCCCAGCTTCCATGTATAATATTTACTTTCGATACCGTGAATTCCAGAGCTGTCTACAGTTCCTTCCATCTTTTAAACTACCTTCTCCATATCTGTAGTATCTGTGTGTATGTGTATTTGATTTTGTATGTTTATTTGTTTGTTCGTGTGTCCATGTGTGCGTGTGAGAGTGTATATATGTATATGTATATGCGGTTGTGTGTACTGAAATACCTGTTATACAGTGTATCTTATAAAGTATATGAATATAATTTCCTTTTCGAGCTTTGGAAGTTGAAACGGTAAGGTGACGGACAAAGCCACAGTTGAATCCACCTGACCAACAGTAAGTTGCTGAAATATTGTGGCGTTCAGTTAGCTGTAGGAGTATAATGGTCTGGTAAGGCTGCCATTCACTGTCTTGTGGGTTACGAGAACAACAACCAACACGTTTGACTCTGCTGTAATTACCGGCATAATAGTTTCTGTCATTTATAGATTCAACTCCGTAAACAGATGTCTTCAGCTCCTGCTTTAACATAATATACCAGTGTACTTGGGATTATCTGCGCTGTGCCCTGGTAGAAATAAATACAGGATCTCCACATAAAGTCACACATGATGTAAATTCAATTTAGAAACCATAATACACACAGACACACACACACACATAGTCTTTCTCTATCTCACTCGCTCACATACACTTCCTCCATCTGACTCTCTATCTCGTCGACACTCTATCCCTCCCCCGTCCTTTTCTCCATCTCTTACTGCGAATGTATTAAATTATTTACTGATGTCCCTATTCATGTCTTTCTCTTACGTCACTGAACACGTTAAATAACATATTTTACGTCACAGTCTGCAGTTAGATTAAGGGACAGAAAAAAAGAGATACGACTTGTGGCAGAAAGCGATATTCAAAGGAGCATGAAAGAAAAATGAACAGTAAATGTAGAACAGAGGGTAATAGCTCAGTCTGCCAGATAGCAGAGGGTTCAGGATGCAGGTTTCAAGCAGAAGTTGAACAGAAGGTTGAATTGTAATTCACATAAATTACAGAGGAGAGACTGAGAACGACAGCAGTGCAGAGACAAACAACAAACAGGAGCGATTCCATCTCATAATATGTGTGTTCTGGTGCGATGTGAGATTGGGGAACGGGTTCATTTTGTAGAAATCAGTCACTGGAATAGACTGAGAGTGTGGGATTCTGTAGGTGTCATACTCGGGTTCAGTGTGAGCGTGTGGGGTTCATTGTGTATCAGCAGTCTCCGTTACACTGTGAGAGTATGGATTTCATTCTGTATCTTTCAGTCTCTGTTACACTGTGAGAGTGTGGGTTTCATTCTGTATCGGCAGTCTCTGTTACACTTTGAGAGTGAGGGTTTCATTCTGTATCTGTCAGTCTCTGTTACACTGTGAGAGTGTGGGTTTCATTCTGTATCTGTCAGTCTCTGTTACAGTGTGAGAGCGTGGATTTCATTCTGTATCTGTCAGTCTCTGCTACAGTGTGAGAGTGTGGGTTTCATTCTGTATCTGTCCGTTTCTGTTACAGTGTGATAGCGTGGATTTCCTTCTGTATCTGTCAGTCTCTGGTACAGTGTGCGAGTGTGGGTTTCATTTTGCATCTGCTTGTCTCTGCTCGATCGTTAAGTGTTATCGATTGAGTTCTGTACCCGTAACCGACTGACTTAATGGGAGTAGCTGTATTCTTTCTCCGACTTTCGCTGTTCCTCAAATCTAGTATCTACTCTTAAACCTGTTGCTGTCTTCATATATAAGTGCGTAAGTAAATTCATGAACTGATAGAAATCGAACGCATAGAGGCAGAATGTTTCATGTTCCAGCGGTGTGTATACAAATAGATTTCCCTCAACTATTTTAATTGCTACCTTCACCATGTATCTCTGCCCTCTTAAGTTTGACAATTCTTTTGCACAATTCTTGAGCGCAACTGTGTGAGTTTTTTCCAGTGATGTCCGACTCGTAAATAATGCAATATTAATTTTGATTCTCTTGTGTGAGCTTCAGACTGGTCTGTATCATGCCTTCCATGTTTTATTGACAAAATAGTTACAGCCTTGTCCTGTGTAGTAGTGAGGAAGTTTGTGATTAGGGTGTGTAGGAATGTCAGGATCCACATTTGTAATAATCGAATGAGGTAGGGGTTATATGGGAGGGAGGGTTCCAGTGTCGGCACAACATTGTGGGCCGAAGGGCCTGTACTGTGCTGTACTGCTGTATGTTCTATGTTCAATGATCCAAATTGTTTCATGCAGAAAAAACACCAGATCCCACAAGGTGCCACCAGTTATAAAACATACCCGCTGTATACACAGTTCTCCATCAGCCCTGGACGATATCATTGTTTACTTCATTTTGATCCCCAGCTTCCCTGTATAATATTTACTTTCGATACCTTGATTTTCAGAGCTGTCTACAGTTCCTTCCATCTTTTAAACTACCTTCTCCATATCTGTAGTATCTGTGTGTATGTGTATTTGATTTTGTGTGTTTATTTGTTTGTTCGTGTGTCCATGTGTGCGTGTGAGAGTGTATATATGTATATGTATATGCGGTTGTGTGTACTGAAATACCTGTTATACTGTGTATCTTATAAAGTATATGAATACAATTTCCTTTTCGAGCTTTGGAAGTTGAAACGGTAAGGTGACGGACAAAGCCACTGTTGAATCCACCTGACCAACAGTAAGTTGCTGAAATATTGTGGCGTTCAGTTAGCTGTAGGAGTATAATGGTCTGGTAAGGCTGCCATTCACTGTCTTGTGGGTTACGAGAACAACAACCAACACGTTTGACTCTGGTGTAAATGCCGGCATAATAGTTTCTGACATTTATAGATTCAACTCCGTAAACAGATCTCTTCATCCCCTGCTTTAACATAATATACCAGTGTATCTGGGATTATCTGCGCTGTGCCCTGGTAGAAATAAATACAGGATCTCCACATAAGGTCACACATGAAGTAAATTCAATTTAGAAACCATAATACACACAGACACACACACACACACATAGACTTTCTCTATCTCACTCGCTCGCATACACTTCCTCCATCTGTCTCTCTATCTCGTCGACACTCTATCCCTCCCCCGTCCTTTTCTCCATCTCTTACTGCGAATGTATTAAATTATTTACTGATGTCCCTGTTCATGTCTTTCTCTTACGTCACTGAACACGTTAAATAACATATTTTACGTCACAGTCTGCAGTTAGATTAAGGGACAGAAAAAAGTGATACGACTTGTGGCAGAAAGCGATATTCAAAGGAGCATGAAAAAAAAATGAACAGTAAATGTAGAACAGAGGGTAATAGCTCAGTCTGCCAGATAGCAGAGGGTTCAGGATGCAGTACGTTTCAAGCAGAAATTGAACAGAAGGTTGAATTGTAATTCACATAAATTACAGAGGAGAGACAGAGAACGACAGCAGTGCAGAGACAATCAACAAACAGGAGCGATTCCATCGCATAATATGTGTGTTCTGGTGCGATGTGAGATTGGGGACCGGGTTCATTTTGTAGAAATCAGTCCCTGGTATAGACTGAGAGTGTGGGTTTCTGCAGGTGTCATTCTCGGGTTCAGTGTGAGAGTGTGGGGTTCATTGTGTATCAGCAGTCTCCGTTACACTGTGAGAGTATGGATTTCATTCTGTATCTTTCAGTCTCTGTTACACTGTGAGAGTGTGGGTTTCATTCTGTATCGGCAGTCTCTGTTACACTGTGAGAGTGTGGGTTTCATTCTGTATCGGCAGTCTCTGTTACACTGTGAGAGTGTGGGTTTCATTCTGTATCTGCCAGTGTCTGTCTCAGTGTGCGAATGTGGATTTCATTCTGTATCTGTTAGTCTCAGCTGCAGGGTGAGAGTGTTGGGTTCATTCTGTAACTGTCAGTCTCTGCTACAGTGTGAGAGTGTAGTTTTCATTCTGTGTCTGCCAGTTTCTGTTACAGCGAGAGAGTGTAGGTTTCATTCTGTACCTGTCAGTCTCTGCTACAGTGTGAGAGTGTGGGTTTCATTCTGTATCTGTCAGTCTCTGCTGCAGTGTGAGAGTGTGGGTTCATTCCGTATCTGTTAGTCTCAGCTGCAGGGTGAGAGTGTTGGGTTCATTCTGTAACTGTCAGTCTCTGCTACAGTGTGAGAGTGTAGTTTTCATTCTGTGTCTGCCAGTTTCTGTTACAGCGAGAGAGTGTAGGTTTCATTCTGTACCTGTCAGTCTCTGTTACAGTGTGAGAGTGTGGGTTTCATTCTGTATCAGTCAGTCTGTGTTACAGTGTGAGAGTGTGGGTTTCATTCTGTATCTGTCGGTCTCTGCTACAGTGTGAGAGTGTGGGTTCATTCTGTATCTGTCAGTCTCTGTTACACTGTGAGAATGTGGGTTTCATTCTATTTCTGTCAGTCTCTGCTGCAGTGTGAGAGGGTGGGTGTTACGTATTCAGGCCTCAATGAATATATGAGTTAGGCGAGGGTTTATATAACAAATAACACGTTCATTAATCACTGAAAACAAACCCCCCAAAAGTAAATAAACACTAACGTAACCGGAAACAGCTGCTGTGCGGTAGCTCAAACAGTTCTTAAAGCGATGTTGCAAAAACAGTTCTTTAAAGTAGTATTGTCAAAAGTTCGATTTGCTCACAGTTCATTTAAAAGGATAGACTTTATAAGACGATTTAATTTCTCTTTCGCGTCGCTTTACTTCGATCCCCGACGTCGAACTTTTCCCACTACGATTTTAACGAAACGGCTTAAAGGCACTGACATTTCCTTTATCACACTGTCCTCAATCTCCTGCTATCCCGCAGAGATTAACACCAGGACAGTCCACGAATTCCTTTCGGATAAGGATTACATAAGGTCGAAACCCGTTTCACCGTCGTAAATAGATTCTCCTCGATCTTTAACTTCCGAACTCCGATCTTCTCTCTCCACTGATTCCTCAAACTAGCAGCATTCTTAAGAACCTGCTGGCAATGACCTTTTAAACTTTAGGCATTAGATAAATCTTCACCCTTCAACTAAACTCCGTCATCACATTAAATCACGCAGTGGCATGAATTCAACTTGCCAAATCCAGCCACGAACTGCTCCTCCTCACAGGGTGGGGTCTTCCTTTTATAACCTGTAAAAAAAACCTGTCAAATGATCTCTACTGGTGGGAATATGACATCATTCCACCATCACAAGACCATTACCTCAAGTCCAGTATAGCTTTAACCCCAGTCACGTGTCAAGGGTCCACTGTCATGTCACGAGTACGTAACAGTGGGTTTCATTCTGTATCTGTCGGTTTCCGCTACAGTGTGAGAGTGTGGGTTTCATTCTATATCTGTCAGTCTCTGCTACAGTGTGAGAGTGTGGGTTTCATTCTGTATCTGTCAGTCTCTGTTATAGTGTGAGATTGTGGAGTTCATTCGGTATGTGTCAGTCTCTGTTACAGTGTGGGAGTGTGGGCTTCATTCTGTATCTGTCAGTCTTTGCTACAGTGTGAGACTGTGGGTTTCATTCTGTATCTGTCAGTCTCTGTTATAGTGTGAGATTGTGGGCTTCATTCAGTATCTGTCAGTCTCTGCTGTAATGTGAGACTGTGGGTTTCATTCTTTGTCTGTCAGTCTCTTTTACACTGTGAGAATGTGGGTTTCATTCTGTATCTGAGTCT
This sequence comes from Hypanus sabinus, assembly GCF_030144855.1. Taxonomy (NCBI): domain Eukaryota; kingdom Metazoa; phylum Chordata; class Chondrichthyes; order Myliobatiformes; family Dasyatidae; genus Hypanus; species Hypanus sabinus. The sequence continues at coordinate 47,364 of NW_026780053.1, forward strand.
CTGCCACAGTCTGAGAGGTTGGGTTTCAATCTGTATCTGTCAGTCTGTGTTACAGCGTGAGAGTGTGGGTTTCATTCTTTTCCTGTCTGTCTCTATTACTGTGACGGTGTGGGTTTCATTCTGTATCTGTCAGTCTGCGTACAGCGTGAGAGTGTGGGTTTCATTCTTTTCCTGTCTGTCTCTATTACTGTGACGGTGTGGGTTTCATTCTGTATCTGTCAGTCTGCCTACAGTGTGAGAGTGTGGGTTTCATTCTGTATCTGTCAGTCTCTGTTATAGTGTGAGATTGTGGAGTTCATTCGGTATGTGTCAGTCTCTGTTACAGTGTGGGAGTGTGGGCTTCATTCTGTATCTGTCAGTCTGCCCACAGTGTGAGAGTGTAGGTTTCATTCTTTATCAGTCAGTCTCTGTTCGAGTATTTCGTGTGGCGTCTCAGTCCTGCACCTGTGAGACTCTGATTCAATGTGAGCGGGTCTATTTTTCCTCCTTCTTTCTCGCTGTTTCTCAAATTCAGAAAATACTCTGAAAATACATATTGTATTCCCAGAGCTATTTTTAGAACAAGAGTCTCCGGCATTTGGTTTATGTTAAAATTGTGAGAGAGACAGTGCACTGATGAATAATGACGGCTGTATGGAGCAGGACATGCTGTGTAATAGAGCCATACTGCAAACAGACTGTTGGACCCAGCATTATTCGGCATGCGATTCTTGCTAAAACCCATAGAGCCAATTGAACAGCAGCCGATCCGTAAAATTTCGGTGTTTTGACAAAACAATCTCTGAAATGTTGAATGAAAATAAGGAAACTAAATATTTTAATTAATTTAATCAAACAAGTGCATAATTAAATTAATAAACTGATCGAAATAAAACCCATAGAGGCATCGAGTTTTTTTTTTTTTGTTTGAGCAGGTTTTATGAGGGTTGATTCATTAGTTCGTGGCTAAGGTAGAAGTAGTCAACTTTAGAAAACCAAACAAGTTTAATTTTCAACATAGTCCCCTCCTACATTTACACACTTAGTCCAGCGGTCGTGAAGCGTACGGATTCCTTCTTTGTAGAAGTTGCCGTCCTGGACCTCCAGAAGTGGTCCACAGCAGGGGTGATTGATGAGTTCGAAGGAGATGAATTATACAGTTCATGTTACATGCACGTGCATTTCAGCACTTTGAGTGATTATTCAGAAAGTTTGAAGTTAATAACTCATCATAACTCTTTGAAAAATAAATGCACCAGGTTTGTAAAGTTGACAGCTTCGACCTCAGGCTACGAACTTATCAATCACTCCCCGCTATAGACATTTCTCTCACAGTTCTAAATTGCTCCTTCACCGTGTATTCTGCACTCTTATGTTCGTCGATTCTGTCACATATTCCTCAATGTGCACCTGTCCATGAATTAACTAGAGTTATTTGCCACTCACAAATAATATAATATTCATTTCGATTTTCTTATGACAACCTCAGACTGCTCTGCAGTATGCCATGCATTTTTCATTGATAAAATTGTGACAGCCTTGTTCCGTACAGCACTGAAAGTGTTTGTGAGTGGGAATGAGAGGGGACATCAAGTTTCTCATTTGGATTCTTCCAAAGCTGCTCATTGCAGCACGCGGTTGATGGAAGAATCTTGAGAATTTGGCGTCACTGATTACGTCACTGCACAGACGGGAATGCTCCCCCCGTCAGGGACATGATGCGCGGAAGAGTTGCTCCTGTGTTGCCGGATACAGTGTCCTATATTACACCCATCAGTGGAGAAGACCGAGACGAATGAGGGTGAATGGACTTAAGATGCTGAACAGACTGATATCACAATGTAAACACATGACCTGGACATGTTGGGATCATGGAACAGCAGAGAACAGGAACAAGCCCTGTGACTACTGCTCCTGTGCTGAACACGATACCGAATGACACTAAACTCTGTTGACTGTACCTGACCCATCTCCATTCATTCACTGCATTTTCCTGTGCTACGCCAACAACGTCGTAAACAACAATGTATTACCGACTGCCACAATTGACAGATTTCACAGGCACCCAGCATTATCAGTGAAACAAACAAACTTGTCCCGCGCATCTGAGCTACTCTCCTCTCGTGTTAAATACAGAACATCGCCCACTAGATATTTCTACCTTTGTGTGAAAGAATTTAAAACTCTCTAGACATGCGGGGGTTAACCTAATCGCATAGGAATGCTCCTAAAATTTACCTGAGGTCTGAGTTGCAAGTCATAGAACCTAATCCTTGCTAAAGTCTAAACAAGAATGCTACGGCATCATATTGACGTCATGCTCTTATTTGTTGAAAATTTGTCCGAAGTTCAAAGTCACGTTATTTGTTCCAATCTAGTACTAATTTCACAGTCAAGCAACATTATTCTTCAGTGTTTTTAGTTACCTACGCTGGGTCTATATAATGAAGCGGATCTGCAGGATAAGCAGAGACCTTGAGCACCATTTTTAGGTGTCCGAGCTCTCAATAATATCATGCAATAAAGTCCTTTAGTCTGAAACAATTCCCTGAGTCGGCCTGATTTAATCTGTCTGCTGCTCCTGAGATTTATCCGCAGCACTTGTCCGCAACAATTCACCTTCTAGGCCTCTCATAACTCTATCAGGTTCTGCCGGATCTCCCCCTCAGCCTCTGTGTCCAGGAAGGGGAGGTAGAGGGACCATCCGACAGTCCTCTTGTTGACGGACCGGAAGTGGAAGGAGTGAGCAGTTTCAATTTCATTGAGGATCCATCCCGGGCCCAATATATTGATGCAGTCTCAAAGAGAGCACCACTGTGGCGATTCGTCATTCAGAGTTTGAGAGGAATCGGTCTGTCACGCAGGACTCTCGCACATTTCGACAGATGTACCGTGGAGAGCATTCTAACTGAAAGCATCACCGTCCGCCATGGAGGGGCCACTGCACAGGATCAGAACAGTCTGCTGGAAGATGTTTTCTCGGAAGGCTGCATCATAGGCGCTAGCCTCCCAAGCACCCAAGACACCTTCAGAAGACGATGCCTCAAAATGCTGCGTCCATCAGTAAAGAGCTCTCCCCACCCACCTCGCTCGCCGAGAGGGCACAGGGGCCCGACTACACACACTCAGGGTTTCGGGAGCAGCTTCTTCCATCCGCAATCAGATATGAGAATGGAGATCGATCCGCTGATGAAATCTACCTCTGTATTTTTCCCTTTCGTTCTGCACGATATATTTAATTTATTTCTGTACAGACTGCATTATTGTAATTTATAGCTGTATTATTCTGTAATGCAATGTGCGGTTACCGCATGACGACAAAAGCACGTGACACGCATACGGGTCCTGTCTGACTGCAGCTGTGACAGACGGAATGACCTGAGTGACGGGACCTTTGATGACGACGTTGCTTTCTAGAGGAGGCGCCTCCAGTAGATACTTCTCACTCCGAGAAGCGACGTGATTGTGATGCGTTGGCAGCTTCACTGCTTCCTTGAGAGAGTGGGGAGTGAGGGACATCGGACACTTCGAAGCCCAGAGGCAGAAGCAGGAAGATGTTGGAGCAGGGCAGGGTACTGCTGGACTGTGGCTCCTAATCCTGGTCCCGTCAATTTAGGATAGATGTGGACGTCTCCATCATGTAGCCCGGAATATTCCTGGGAATACTTCCTTGGGTAAGGATGCTCAGATGCAGGTTAGACTGGAAAAGCTGTTATTACTCGTCCTGGAGCAGAGAAGCCGAAGAAGTGTACAAAGGCTCTGGTAAATCTAGTCAAAAAGAAAAGAAGAGATGACGAAAGGTTTAAAAAGCTAGGTACTGATAGAGAGCTGGAAGGTTATAAGGCCAGCAGGAAGGAGCTCAAGAAAGAAATTAGGAGAGCTGGATGTGGCCATGAGAAGGCCTTGGCGAGCAGGATTAAGGAAAACCGCAAGGCATTCTACAGGTATGTGAAGTGGAAGAGGATAGGAAGTGAAAGAATAGGACCAATCAAGTGTGACAGTGGAAAAGAGTGTATAGAACCGGGGGAGATAACAGGGGTACTTAATGAGTACCTCGCTTCAGTGTACATTACGGAGAAATGTTCTTGGCAAATGTAGGGAGAACCTACAGCGGACGGAAAAGCTTGAGCATGTAGATATTACGGAAGTGGATGTGCCGGAGCTTTGGGAAAGCATCAGTTTGGGTAAGTCACCGTGTATTGCACAGAGCCTACAGCAGCAAAAAATCACTGGATATTGTTCAAAGCCTACAGCAGCAACGTTCCCCATATCACCCAACGCTACATCGACGATTGTTGCTGCTCCCTGCATGGTGCTGACCTCCTCGATTTATTCAAATTTGCCTCCAACTTCCACCCTGCCCTCAGATTTAGCTGGTCCATTTCCGACTCCTCCCTTCTCTTTCTCCATCTCTGTCTCCATCACCGGAGACAGTCTATCCACTGGTATATTTAATAAACCTACTGCCTCACGGCAGTCCGGACGGTGCCACTTTCCACTCTTTCATTTGTAAATAATGCCACCCCTTCAATCAGCTTCTCCGTCCTGGCTGTGTCTGCTCTCAGGCTGAGGCTTTTTCATTCCAGAGCAGCTGATTCTACTTCCCGTTCCCATTCTGACATGCCAGCCCGTGGCCTCCTCTACTGCCAAGGCGGCGACACACAGGTTCGAGTACTGACACCTTGTATTCCGTCAGGGTAGCCTCCAATATCCTGGCATGAACATCGATTTCTCTAATGGCTGGTCATTGCCCACACTCACCCCCACAACCTCTTCCCCATTCCGCATTCATGTCTCCCTTTCACAAGTTCTCTTCTGACCTGATCATCCCCACCCTCTGGTGCTCTCCTCTAACCACCGCAACCCCACACAATTCCTTTTTTTCCATGGACTTCTTTCTGCTCGATTCAGATTCCCCGTTCTCCAGACCTTTATTTCTTTCACTAATCAACTTTCCATCTTTTTATTTCACCCCTCCCTCTACCACAGTTGCACCTATCAACTTCCACCTTAACTTATCTTCCCCTCTCAGAGGTTTCTAACCACACTTCTCCCCTTCTTTTCCGGTACCGATGAAGGGTCTCAGCCCGAAAAACAATGATTGTTTACTCTTTTCCGTAGATGCTGCCTGGCCTGCTTAGTTACTCTAGCATTTTGTGTGCGTTGCTTTGGATTTCCAGTATCTGCAGACTTTCTGGTGTTTGGTATATCTGTCCGAATTTATTTACCCGCGCCTCCACGGAGCCGACAAAAAGGTAGACATTGCTTGGACGTCTTGCGAGTGCTCATGGGTACAGGTTTTGTTGTAAGGAAGTGGGAGGATCTAAAGGAGAAAGTATTGAGAGTGAGGACAAGCTCCGCCAGACGGAGGAGAGTGATGGTGGAATGCAACTCGTTTGTCTGGTGTCCAGATAGAAACGGGGAGCTTTGGGAACTTCCTGCTCAGGGATGGGGGTGTATAGGGACTGGGCATGGAAGGTATATATAATATGATATGTGTCAGGGCACCAGACGACATTGAAAAGATGCAAAGCGTGTGAGCTGTCAGGGTTGTGTATGGGAAGGGAATGAACCATGGCGATTGAAACGGAGTCAAAGAATACAGATATGATTTTAGTGGGACAGAACAATCTGTAACAAAGTATTTACCTGAACAGGGACGACTGTGGGAATTGGGTATGAGGTAGAAACGGGAGACGCCGGTTGCGGGAACTATGAGGGTGCTGCAGTGGAATTTGATCCCCAGTGCTAGTCGTGTTGGGGACAAAGGCCTGATGCTCCGTGGTGGGATCCTTTTCAAGGAGTAAGAAGGAGAAGATGTCTGAGAGCTGACGCTGGGCCTCCGGAAGGTAGTTCTGTCTGAGCGCAAATTAATCTGTCTGGGCTTTGGAGCAATAATCAAGCACTGATTGCACCTAAAATTAGTGGTGAATTCCTGATTTCGCTACACCTTGAGTTCTCAACATTCTAATAGCGATAAGTAAACTGAAACTACAGCTAACCTAACTGTTATGAAACTTTGTTTTTGGATAGGGCAACGTGAAACAAATCGGCACGGCATATTGAGGAATTTCGAGATAAGTTTTCTATTCAGGAAATTGCTAACGACTTGTTACTAACTCAATGTTTCTGAAGTGAGATAGCCACTCTGTATTGCACAGTGTGTTTCCAGAAATTCCGAATTACACACAGGGGCAATTTTACCGTCGGGGCTCGATCATAATATGTTGCTCTACTGATTGGGATGTTTATGAAAAGTGATTTGGAATGGCATTAAATTGTCCGTTTAAGTGGGCACTGTTCACTGTCAGCGCGTCACTTTAATTTTGAGTTAATACTGGGTAGACAGCCTTAAGAAAAGTTAACTGAATTGAATTGAATATATTTTTGACATCCTTCATATAATGAGCAAAAATCTCTACTTTTTCCGTCTAAATGTGCAAAGTGCAGTTACAGTAATTTATGATAAATCGTGTTTAGTACTACTTCTTAGACAATTTGTACCGCTCTTTCTTATTTTAATATAACGGCAGTCAGTATCTTACCGGAACAAGGACAGAGGTCTGGATTTCCAGACATATTACGCTCTTTTCACCATAGCCTGATCAGACATGCAGCGTGACAGAGAGTGACCGGAGTGAATGTGATCGGATGAGAAACAGGCATAGATCTTTTGGCAATACAATGTGAATTTCGTGTCACGCACGGGCACAAAGAAATATTTCAATAACTTGTTAAGGAAAATTCGGATAAGAAAAAAACAATTGGGAATGAGGTCTTTGATTATACACTTACAGTTTAAAATCTGAGAGCAGGTGTTGCGAACTTGACAAACTGACGTCATGTGACGTGGGGTCAAAACAAGTTCCAGTGGATCATCAGACTACAGGAGCAGAATTAGCCACTCAGTCAATCGAGTCACTTATATCGTGAGCTTCTCCGTTTGCTGAAACTGGAAAGATTCAGCCAGACAGAGAATAGATCGATAAATCTCCCGATCACATGCTGGTAAAGGAGGCACACTGGAACATTAAATAAAATGAAAACTCCAAACAAAATGTAAAGAGAATGGATGTCGGGATGGCAAACACGGCCGGGTCACTGCACAGATTTAGATAAGGACAATTCGAGAATAAATCACTTTGTTTTCAACACCGGATATTAGAGGGACTGATGTGCAAGTTAAAATTCATTTTACTGAACGGAAATATCTAAGCAATCTGATCTATATAAAACAATGCTTCACTTCCTGAAATAATGGAAAGGCAGAACTGCTGGGACAACGACGTTTTCAGGAAGTTCAATTTATTAATACGCTTGTAGAGCAGGTGTAGATTTATTTTCGAAATGGGAGAACGACTTGACCCTTTCAGCTGAGCGGTATAGACATCTAAAATGTTTCCAAACTGAAATAGCGGGGGAGATCAAATGAACTTTCAACTGTTCTCTGAATCTGGTCTGGGTCATTCCATCAATAAATTTATTCGTGCAGCTGCTGAAATTCTGAAACACAGAACCCCAAAACGGTGCCTGAAAAAGCCGAATGGACGTTTCCATGTCGGTGTAGAGGCATCGCATGAGAATGAAGACCAGAGTGGTTATCACCCAACACAGAAGGAAACTCGCCGTCAGGCTGATGAGTAGATTGATGGATTGTCTCCGACTCTCCATCTCCGGATCTCGCTGTTTCCCGCAATTTCTCCGCCCCTTCAGCCCCCTGCGGACTCTGCTCGCCGCCAGTATCTGTCTGACGGTCAGAGCATTGAGAGTCAAAATGAGGAAGAAAGGAAGTAGCGGATTCAACAGACGGTCCACCCAATAAAACCACTCAAACGATTCTGTGAAAGGAAGTGCGGGCCTATTGGTACAGACCCAGTTACCATTTTCCAACAACGCGGCTCCATTCATATACAGGAAATAAAATGGAATGTTTCTTGAAAGGAAACCGACAGATACTGTGCCTATCACCAATCCTGCAACTTTGGATATGCAGCACTTCGCTTTAAATTTAGCGGAGCAAATGACCACAAAGCGATCGAAAGTGAAAGCGACAGTAAACTACACGGAACAGTCAACGGCCACGTGACACAGGACATAGTGGACAAGGCAGAACGGAGCGTTGTACAGGACCCCGTAGTGAATCCGTATGAAGTATCCGTAGAACTTAACGTTTCAAAAGTGATATAGCTATTCCGGATTGCGCAATGTGTTTCCAGAAATTCCGAATAAGAGGAAAGGGCAAATTCAAAGTGGGGGCTCAATCAATAGATGAAGTTGCTCCACTGGGGCGTTTTCCGTAAAGTGTTTTTCAACGCTATTACATCATTCAGTTAACTGGGCAGAGTTTACAAGCAGCAGGTCAGTTTTATTTTGAGATAATTCTGGGCAGGTCGATATAAGAACAGTTAATTGATTACTATTTCTCAGATCCATTGTGCTGTACACGCATATTTTGATATCATGGCGGTCAATGTCTGACGAGGACGCGGGCAGACGGCTGGTTTTCCAGTCGTATTCGCGATAGCCTGTTGATGCATGGAACATGATGCACAGTGACCGGAGAGAATGTGATTGGTTGAGCGGGAGGAATAGGGCCTTGGAACACGCATAATGTTGTTTATGTCTCACACTAGCACACATGGATATTTAATTAATTTGTTCACGAAAAAAATAGCGCAAGAATTGGAGTATGTATATCTTCAGTTCAGGTGGATCGTCAGATAGAAGGACACCAGGCGTTTGTGATTTTGGATTTACAGCTTAAAATCTGGAGCAGGTGTTGAAGCCTCGAGAAACTGAAGTGATATGTTGTTAAGTGAGAACGAATTCCATAAACCAGAAGACGCTAGAAGAGGAATTAGGTCATTCGGTCAGTCGATGCCGCCATCATGGCTGATTTATTAACCCTTTCAACGCTATTCTCCTGCTCTTCCAGAACCTTTGAAGCCCTGATTAACCAGAATGCTCTAAAACTTGGCCTTAACTGTAGTCAGTGACTTGACCTACACAACCGACTGTGCCTGTCGTGTCCACGGATTTACCGTCCTCTGGTTAAAGATACTTTCCCCTCTCGTCTGTGTTCAAAATGGAGTCGCTTAATTCTGAGGCTGTCATCTCTGGTTCTACACTCCTTCACTGCAGGAAACGTCCGCTCTACATCTTCTTTATGCAGACCTTCTGAATTTTTAGATCTCCTCTCATCATCATAAACTGCTGCGATTACAGATTCGGAGCTATCATTTCACAGTCATTGGTCACAACGCAGCTCCTTGCGACACGTGACACCGCAGAGAGGCCGCAGTTCAATCCCATCACGCGCAACATCCTGGAAAAAAATAATAAAAAACGGAAATGTATAAAACAGGAATACAGCTTCCATGACCGGCATTATAATGGCTCGCACTCAATGTAGGAATTGAGAAAATATATTCTATGAAATTAGTTGAATGTATAAAATGGCGAATCTAAATTGCTTATAGCTTTCCTCATGTTCGACATTATTACCGTGAAGGGGCTGAAATCGTGCTATTTCAAGGGCAATTTGTATTTACTTTATGAAGTTGGGAAGGTGAACTTATGCGACGTCAAAACAGAGCGAAGTTGGGCCGAAACAAAATTATAACTCATTTATATTGTGGGCTTCCATTTGCGCTGAAAC
>NW_026780054.1:0-56942 GCF_030144855.1 Hypanus sabinus
AACCTTCGCCCTCCTCTCCATCCTGGTGGTGCTCGCTTGCTGCGTGGCTCTCGGCCGTAAGTTCTTGCCTCAATTTTAGCTTCTCGCGTGTTGGGACACTCGCTCCGGGCAGCGAGGGGAGGGGGGAGATGGAGAGGGTCTGGAGACCCGGGAGCTGAGGCGGGTCAGAGAAAGATAATGGGAGGACAGGACTTATCAAGTACACCGCAGTAGACGGCCGGTGAAAGAGGTGGCTGAAAGGACCGGGGAGGGATTAGTGACGATATAACCATTACAGCACGGAAACAGGCCATCTTGTCCCTTCTAGTCCATGCCGAACGCTGACTCTCACCTAGTCCCACTGGCCCATATAACCATATCACAATTACACACGGAAACAGGCCATCTCGGCCCTTCTAGTCCGTGCCGCACGCTGACTCTCACCTAGTCCCACTGGCCCATATAACCATATCACAATTACACACGGAAACAGGCCATCTCGGCCCTTCTAGTCCGTGCCGAACGCTTACTCTCACCTTGTCCCACCGACCCGCACTCAGCCCATAACCCTCCATTCCTTTCCTGTCCATATACCTATCCAATTTTTTACTTTAAATGACAATACCGAACCTGCCTCTACCACTTCTACTGGAAGCTCGCTCCACACAGCAACCACTCTCGGAGTAAAGAAGTTCCTCCTCTTGTTACCCTTAAACTTTTGCCCCTAACTCTCAACTTGTGTCCTCTTGTTTGAATCTCCCCTATCCTCAGGGGAAAAAGCCAATCCACGTCAACTCTATCCATCCCCTTCATAATTTTAAATACCTCTTTCAAGTGCCCCCTCAACCTTCTACGCTCTGAAGAGACATTTCTATCAGCCCTGTCCCAGGAGAGGTCAGACGGTGGTAAATCGGAGCACAGTGGAGCTCAGGAAAGTAAGGGAGACGAAGCAGATTTAGTGTTGTCAAGGAACGGACTTTAGAACCTTGCCCATAAGATACCCCTAGGTGGACATTTTGGAGTGAGGAAGGAGGTTATGGAGGCACAGAGCCGAGATGAGAAACAGATGGGGCAAGTAGAAGGTCGAGGGTTGGTCACTGGTAGCTTGAAAGAGCTGTTTGCAGTTGAAGAATTTAAGTGTGTTCCCGATGATATGAGGGCAGTCCCAGATGGAAAGAATGCCGCTACCTTGAGGGAGTCGGCTGGGTTAGCAGACGCGGTTGTTTTAACCCGCATGGTTGAGATTACTCCGGAGGGAGTTGCCCAGGGAGTAGCTGGGAGGATCAGGGTAAATTGGAATTTGAAAAGGGGACCGGTATTAAAGCCTAGGAGACGCAGCTGTCCCGTTTGCTTGTGTTCAGGATGTGAAGGATGTGGATGGACCGGGTACTCAACCTTGTGTTGAAACTCAGAAAGGGTCTGGGGGATCTGATTTGGTTGAAAAGGAATGCAGTCCGTTTGTGTCAGTTGGACTTGGTTCAGTGAAGAAAGGGTTAACCTTGGCACCGGCAGAAAGTGAGGATTCTCAGTCACTTGTGTTAAAAGTTAATGAGGAGATGAATATTATTGAAGAAAAAGGGTAATTGTTCCTAGTCTTCTGAATAAAAAAGTAATTTGAGGTCGGTTTGGTTTCATAACTGTTGATCAGAGTGAAGGGACCGTTAACTGAACAATGGCTTGTTAACAAGGTGGCTGCGAGTCAATTACAGTTTGTTTTGAAATTTAAGGATAAACAACTTGCTGATGTTGTTCAGGTTTGTGATTTGGAGAGACAGAACCTGAAGTGTTGTTTTGACCAAGAGGGATCACCTGCAAATGTTAAACGGGAAACTAATAGAAATAAAGATCCTGAAGATAAAATTAATGACCTGCTTGAAAATTGATGAGTGGTGTGGAAGTTCAGCAAATGGGCTGAGTTTGGAAAACATTGGTGATAAGCCAGCACCTGTGAAGGGAGTCATTGAAGGCCTAATCTGGGCTGGTCAGCCAGCTAACCACGTGAGAGTTAAGTGGGACAGGGGCAAGTGTTGAACAAATGCCACTTTGAATGGCAGGATCTGGTTTTGCAGGAATTTGATTTTTTTTTTGTGTTGTTACACAGGCTTTTTTTAAGCCTGTGAATAATAAAGACCACATCATAGTAGATTGACTGAATGTTTAGTTTAAAAGTGAAATGGAGAATAGCATTTATTCCTCGGAAGGTAGGAGATTGAGAGGGTATTTGTGGGGGGTTTACAGGATGATGAGGGTATAGACTGGGTAAATGTGAGCTGGAGGGAATTTCTTCATTCAGAGGGCCGACAGATTGAGGGAAAGGTCGCCGGCGCCATCACTCCGTGTCAGCCTGATTTGCAAGTCTGAGGGACATTTGTATCGGTACACGGTTGGCAGGGGTCTGGAGGGTGATGGTCCCGGGGCAGATCGAAGGAAGGAGGCGCGTTAAATGGTTCGGCACGGACTGTGTGGGCCGAAGGGCCTGTGTTGTGTTGTACTTTATGACTCTCTCACCCTCTCTCGTCCCCTCCCGATCTTCCCCCAACTCTCACTCACTCACTACTCTCGTCCCCTCCCTGTCCTACCACCCCACTCGCTCTCTCTCACTCCTTTAGTCCGCTACGATTCCTAACCCACCCCCACTCGCTCTCTCACTCACTGCTCTCGGCACATTTCATTTCTCCCTCTCTCCCCCCCTTCCCCACTTGCCTCCTCCCTTTCACAGCCCACTCCCCCTGCCCCTCGTCCCTTTCCCTGACTCCCACAAACCATCCCGCGCTCTCCCCTTTCCCTCGTCCTCTTTCCTCACCCTCCCGCCCACTCATCCTCTCTCTCTCTCCCACTCACTAACTCTCTCCATCTCTCTCTCTCTCTCCACTCAGTTCCTCACTCCATCTCTCTCTCTCTCTCTCTCTCTCTCTCTCTCTCTCTCTCTCTCTCTCTCTCTCTCCCCCTCTCTCTCCCCCTCTCTCTCCCCCTCTCTCTCCCCCCCTCTCTCCCCCCCCTCTCTCCCCCCCCTCTCTCCCCCCCTCTCTCCCCCCCTCTCTCCCCCCCTCTCTCCCCCCCTCTCTCCCCCCCTCTCTCCCCCCCCTCTCTCCCCCCCTCTCTCCCCCCCTCTCTCCCCCCCTCTCTCCCCCCCTCTCTCCCCCCCTCTCTCCCCCCCCTCTCTCCCCCCCTCTCCCCCCCCCCTCTCCCCCCCTCTCTCCCCCCCCTCTCTCCCCCCCTCTCTCCCCCCCTCTCTCCCCCCCTCTCTCCCCCCCTCTCTCCCCCCTCTCTCTCCCCCCTCTCTCTCCCCCTCTCTCTCCCCCTCTCTCTCCCCCTCTCTCTCCCCCTCTCTCTCCCCCTCTCTCTCCCCTCTCTCTCCCCCTCTCTCTCCCCCTCTCTCTCCCCCTCTCTCTCCCCCTCTCTCTCCCCCTCTCTCTCCCCCTCTCTCTCCCCCTCTCTCTCCCCCTCTCTCTCCCCCTCTCTCTCCCCCTCTCTCTCCCCCTCTCTCTCCCCCTCTCTCTCCCCCTCTCTCTCCCCCCTCTCTCTCCCCCTCTCTCTCCCCCTCTCCCCCTCTCTCTCCCCCTCTCTCTCCCCCTCTCTCTCCCCCTCTCTCTCCCCCTCTCTCTCCCCCTCTCTCTCCCCCTCTCTCTCCCCCTCTCTCTCCCCCTCTCTCTCCCCCTCTCTCTCCCCCTCTCTCTCCCCCTCTCTCTCCCCCTCTCTCTCCCCCTCTCTCTCCCCCTCTCTCTCCCCCTCTCTCTCCCCCTCTCTCTCCCCCTCTCTCTCCCCCTCTCTCTCCCCCTCTCACTAACTCTCTCTCTCTCTCTCTCTCTCTCTCTCTCTCTCTCTCTCTCTCTCTCTCTCTCTCTCTCTCTCCCACTCACTAACTCTCTCTCTCTCTCTCTCTCTCCCACTCACTAACTCTCTCCATCTCTCCCAGTGGCCAGTTCCGTGCAATGTCGTGACATTGGAGGAAAGTGTGCTGCGGTTTGCCCCGGGATCATCATCTCCGCTTACTGCCCCGGATCCGGTCTCCGCTGCTGTGTTTAGACCCCCGAGGAGTCTCCGGCGCCCTGCTCTCTCAGACGGTTCCAGAGAGACCCCCGGCCTCCCGGAAAGTTACCCGGAAATAAAGCAGTGCTGCTGAACAGACTCAGCAGGATCGTCCACTGTTTATTCCACTCCACGGGCGCCGCCTGACCCGCCGAGTGGGCGGAGAGGGATGGGGTGGGGTTAGGGAGGGGTGCGAATTGGAGGGAGGAGGGTTCCGTTACTGGGGGGGCGGAATCGGGACAAAAGGGGGTTCCGCGGGAGTTGCCCCTCTCGCTGTCGGTGGGAATTGCCTGGGAAGTCGGTGAGGGGGCCAGCGGCAGACGGGAGGGGTGGACGGGAAGGGGAGTGAGGGGTGAAGGAATGCGGATGGAATTCCGGGGGTGATGAAGGAGGAGGGAACGGGGAGAGGGGAGGAAGGAGGAGGGATGGGGGGTGATTTGGTTGACGTACAGAAGTCACCGGAATTCCACCCACCCCAAGTGGGTTGTGAATTACACACTCCCTTTTCCGCTCGACTCCTCCCTCTATCCTTACCACCCCTCTACTTCCTCCCCTCTTCTCCCTCTCCATCTCTCCACCCATCTTCTCTCCTTTTTCGCTCCTTCACCTCCCTTCATCGCTCGTCTCTTTCCCCCACTTCTTTCAACTGCCCCGCTCCCCCCTCTCTGTCTTTCTCGCCCGTCACCCTTCCACCCCATTCACTCCCTTTCAACCCTCTGTTTCGAACTCTCTCCTTCTCTCCCCTGCTTCCACTTGTGCTTTACCCCCTATCTCCCCCTCTACATCTTTCCCCTCCAGCAACTCAACCTTTCGTCTCATCACTCTTCATCTCCCCTCTATTCCTTTCCCTTTCTGTCACTCTTCATCCACTCTCTCCCTTAACCCATCTCTCCCTCTCCACTCTCCCTCCTTCCCCACTCTCTGTTCATCTCTCCCTCTCCACTCTCCTTCCTTCCCCACTCTCCCCTTTCCCTTTGTCCATCTCTCCCTATCCGCTCTCCCTCTCCACTCTCTCTTCATCCTCACTCTCCCCTTTCCCTCTGTCCATCTCTCCCTATGGACTCTCCCTTCATCCCCACTCTCCCCTTTCCCTCCGTCTATTCCCAACATTTTGTGGGCGTGTTCCGGACGGGTGTGCAAAGGTTTGGGACAACTGTACAACTCCGCCACACTGGGTTGAGTGAAGGTTTTTCAGCTGGGACTGCTGACTCATCGTGATATTTATAACTGACCTGGAAGAGGAAGTGGAGGGATGGGATTTTGAGTTTGCTGATGACACAAAGGTTGGAGGTGTTGTGGATAGTGTGGAGGGCTGTCAGTGGTTACAACGGGACATCGATAGGATGCAAAACTGGGCTGAGAAGTGGAAGATGGAGTTCAACCCAAAGAAGTGAGAGGTGGTTCATTTTGTTCGGTCAAATATGATGGCAGAATATAGTATTAATGGTAAGACTCTTGGCAGTGTGGAGGTTCAGAGGGATCTTGGGGTCTTAGGGTTATATAGGACCCTGGGTAGACCCCACCTGGGGTTCTGTGCTCAGTTCAGGTCACCTCACTACAGGATGGATGTGGAAACCATAGAAATGGAGAAGAGGAGATTTACAAGGATGTTGCCTGGATTGGGGAGCGTGCCCTGTGAGAATAGGTTGAGTGAACTCGGCCTTTTCTCCTCGGAGCGACGGAGGGTGAGAGGTGACCCGATAGAGGGGTACAAGATGATGAGAGGCATTGATCGTGTGGATAGTCAGAGGCTTTTACCCAGGGCTGAAATGGCCAGCACGAGAGGGCACAGTTTTAAAAGGGGCTTGGAAGGAGGTACAGAGGAGATGTCGGGGGTAAGTTTTTTTTTTACGCAGAGAGTGGTGAGTGCGTGGAATGGGCTGCCGGCGGCGGAGTGGAGGCGGAAACGGGAGGGTCTTTCAGGAGACTCCTGGATGGCTACATGGATCTTAGAGAAATAGAGGGCTGTGGGAAAGCCGAGGTAGTTCTGAGGTCGCGTCACGGTCACACACGGGGAGTGTCAAGGGTCAGCGGGACATCGGTGCACAAGGGGATGGCGCGCACACACACAGATTCAGACACATCGTGCATGGCGGACGATGCTGAAGGCAGATTTAACTCCGATGACAAGTCTCGGCCCACAGAGGTGATAATTCGATGCACACACACACGGACACACACACATTTATTACGCTGTCCTTAAGAGTTTGCAGAATTCAGGAAATAAAAAGAAAGAGGGATTTCAAGAAAGTTTAGCTGAACATAACTATCGCTTTCTTTTCAAAAACTCATTATCTACTAAAAAGAGCGTTGATAATTCGAAGCGCAACTTGCTGATCACGCTCACGTACCGGGAGCTGGATATATAATACTTTTTTTTTTTAAACGCAGTGTATCCCTGAGATCCGAAATTTATTTCAAGGGCTCCTCCGAGGCGAAAAAAGGCTGAGAGAGGATTGTGTGAAGAATCGAGAGGCAGAGTGAGTTGGATGTAGAAGGGTTGGACAGACACAGAGAGAGGTGTGGAGTGACCAGGGAGGTGGAGGCCTTGGCGTACAATAGTCACTCACAGGGAGTGAACGGTGGGGAATGTCGTGGGTCAGCGTGACATCGGTGCAGAAGTGTGGGGCACACGCACTCAGACACACGCGCTCAGACACACGCGCTCAGACACACGCGCTCAGACACACGCGCTCAGACACACGCGCTCAGACACACGCGCTCAGACACACGCGCTCAGACACACTCGCACAGACACACGCGCTCAGACACACGCGCTCAGACACACTCGCACAGACACACTCGCACAGACACACTCGCACAGACACACTCGCACAGACACACTCGCACAGACACACGCGCACAGACACACGCGCACAGACACACTCGCACAGACACACTCGCACAGACACACTCGCACAGACACACTCGCACAGACACACTCGCACAGACACACGCGCACAGACACACGCGCACAGACACACGCGCACAGACACACGCGCACAGACACACGCGCACAGACACACGCACCGCATAACCCTCCATTCCTTTCCTGCCCACATACCCATCCAATTTCACTTTAAATGACAATATCGAATCTATCTCTACCACTTCTACTGGAAGCTCGTTCCACACAGCTACCACTCTCGGAGTAAAGAAGTTCCCCCTCGTGTTACCCCTAAAGTTTTGCCCCCTAACTCTCAACTCATGTTCTCTTGTTTGAATCTCCCCTACTCTCAATGGAAAAAAAGCCTATTCACGTCAACTCTATCTATCCCCCTCATAATTTTAAATACCTCGATCTAGTCCCCCCCTCAACCTTCTATGCTCCAAAGAATAAAGACCTAATTTGTTCAACCTTTCCCTGTAACTTAGGTGCTGAAACCCAGGTAACATCCTAGTAAATCGTCTCTGCACTCTGTCTAATTTATTGATATCTTTCCTATAATTCGGTGACCAGAACTGTACACAATACTCCAAATTCGGCCTCACCGATGCCTTGTACAATTTTAACATTTCATCCCAACTCCTATACTCAATGTTCTGATTTATAAAGGCCAGCATTCCAAAAGCTTTCTTCACCACCCTATCCACATGAGATTCCACCTTCAGGGAACTATGCACCATTATTCCCAGATCACTCTGTTCTACTGCATTCTTCAATGCCCTACCATTTACCATGTATGTCCTATTTGGATTATTCCTACCAAAATGTAGCACCTCACACTTATCAGCATTAAACTCCATCTGCCATCGTTCAGCCCACTCTTCTTACTGGCATAAATCTCTTTGCAAGTTTGAAAACCTACTTCATTACCCACAACGCCACCTACCTTAGTATCATCTACATTCTTACTAATCCAATTTACCACCCCGTCATCCAGATCATTAACATATATGACAAACAAAATCGGACCCAGTACAGATCCCCGAGGCACACCACTAATCACTGGCCTCCAACCTGACAAACAGTTATCCACCACTACTCTCTGGCATCTCCCATCCAGCGACTGTTGAATCTATTTTACTACTTCAATGTTAACACCTAAAGATTGAACCCTCCTAACTAACCTTCCATGTGGAACCTTGTCAAAGGCCTTACTGAAGTCCATAGACACAACATCAACTGCTTTTCCCTCGTCAACTTTCCTCGCAACCGCTTCAAAATATTCAATAATATTTGTCAAACATGACCTTCCTTCCACGCACGAATCCATGCTGACTGTTCCAAATCAGACCCTGTCTATCCAGATAATTATAAATACTATCTCTAAGAATACTTTCTATTAATTTACCCACCATTGACGTCAAACCGACAGGCCTATAATTGCTAGGTTTACTTCTAGAACCCTTTTTAAACAATCTAACCACATGAGCAATACGCCAATCCTCCGGCACCATCCCCGTTTCCAATGACATTTGAAATATTCCTGTCAGAGCCCCTGCTATTTCTACACCAACTTCCCTCAAGGCCATAGGGAATGTCCTATCAGGACCCGGAAATTTATCCCCTTTTCTATTTCTTAATACTGCCAGTACTTTTCCCTCTTTAATTGTCATAGTTTCCATAAGCTCCCTGTTTGGTTCCCTTACCTTACACAATTCAATGTCCTTCTCCGCACACTCCTGCGCATCTCTCCCGCTTTCACTCCCCGGGCGAGCACATCGGACTATCCACTCGCATTCCACCTCCCGTTCTGCGCCCCTCTTCTTTCTTTATGACCTGTCTGCCTATGCGGTCATTTTCAATCAATTTTCAAACTAGTCCGGGGAAAGAATCTACACCCACTGATAATATTCCTCTCAACATTCCTCAGAAACCTCTATAACTTTGCCGTGAATTCACAATGCTATATATATATATTCAATTCTGTGTATTGACATTCGGCCCTCCAATGACTTCCCCAGTACTGATATCTAAAGTACTGGCCTGTAATAGCTGTCTGATTCTCTGAGTCTTTCGCAAGCGACCTACAATCCTCCGGTACCTTACCTGTCGCTAAGCTTTAAATCACTTTGTTCACATCGGAATGTTAAACCGGTTCGATTTGACTTCAGCAGAAAGACCACTCCTTACACTGAAGCTTGTGAGAATTCAGATCGCAGCTTCCCCGCAGACCCTGAGCTCAGATTCTCACAGAAAATCAACACGCATTCCAGTTGAAGTGTGTCCGCACGAAATTTCATTTGTTAAATGTGTTTTTTTTTGGTTTTTTTTTGCCTGACCTGCTGGGATCCTCCAGCATGATACACGCTGTTAGAATATTCTCGGTGAAGAAACCAATGTCTGATTTTTTTCGGTTCTTTATATGACCAACCCGATATCTGCGTTAAGAATCAGTGGTCAAGTACTCATAGTCCCTTAGAAAAGAGCGGCACAGAAGCCGGCCCTTCGGCAGAGCCACTTAAACTGCGTCCTTCAGCCGGCCGCGGCCCTCCATACCCTTACCATCTAAAATATATCTTAAAGTAGAAACCAAGTTCGCATTCGCCGCGTACTTTCCCTCGCTCCATACCCTGACGACCCGCCTTTTCAACTTTCACCTTTAACCCACGATATCTGGTCCAAGTCCCAACCAATCTCAGTGGAAAACGCCGGCTTCCACTTTCCCCATCGAGCGAACATATTTTAACATCTTTATCGAGTCTCATTTTAATTTTCTACGCTTCAAGTATTGAAGTCCTAACTTGTGAAATCGTTCCTTGTATCTCAGGCACACTCGTCGCGGCAAAGCCCTTGTGTGTTTTCTCTGCACACTTCACAAAGTATTTACGTACTTATTCCCTGAAGGACGGTGGCCGGACTGCACCATACTTCATATTAGGCCTCAGCCATGTCTTGCACAACTTGAAGATGACTTTCCATCAACGTACTCTGTACTTTAATGTATGACTGGCAATATGCCAAAAGCTTCTTTTTACGACAGCATTGCCCATGACCCTTTCCCCCCTCCACCCCCCAGCTGCTCCACATTCGGCCACAGACCATGATACTATTCCTCTCGATCATCGCACTCCCCGACTTGGCATCATCCGCAAATTTGCTGATCCAGTCAGGCACGTTAGCAATCCAGATCGTTGAAATGGAAACGAACAACAAAGCAACCAGCCCTGAACTCTGCCGTACTCCGTTAGTTACAGGTGTCCAGTTACCGAGGCAACCATCAGCTACCGCTCTGGTTCCTTCACAAGGCAAATGCCTCATCAGTTTACCTCATTTACCTACCATGGGGGTAATTGTCAAATGTCTTGCGAAATCCCATGTCGACAGCACCTTATAAATTTCCTTCATCAACTTCCCTAGTAGGTTCTTTGACACGATTTTGCAAATAACGAAGCCTTGCGGACGACCGTTAATCAGTGAATATCTAAACAAAGGGACATATATACGGCTTCCGACCGCTTTCCCACTCATGATGTCCGACTGACAAGACTATGATTTCATGGATCACTTTTTCAGCCTTTCTGAAACAAAGCAACAGCATCGGCGATCCTCCAGTTCTCTGGTTTAAGAATGTTGTAAATATCATCGCAGGAACCCCGCAAGCTATCCCTTTCACGCTGCCGGAAGGATCTCCCTGTCCGGTTTGGGGAATTTATGCAATCTAATCCGGATGGGCTGCACCTGAACTCGAGCGGGAGCAATATATTTGCAGATGGGTTCGCCAGCATGGTTCGGGAGAGTTTAAACTAATTTGCAAGGGGGAATGGGACCCGGAGCGATAGAGCAGTGAAAGAAGTGCATGGAGTAAAGCCAGATCTAACATACAGAGAGGCTTTCAGGAAAGAGAAGCAGAATAAAGGGTGTAAAGGTAATAAGGTAGAAGGGCTAAAGTGTGTGTACTTCAATGCAAGAAGCATCAGGAACAAAGGTGATGAACTGAGAGCTTGGATACGTACATGGAATTATGATGTAGTGGCCATTACAGAGACTCGGTTGGCACCAGGGCAGGAATGGATTCTCAATATTCCTGGATTTCACTTCTTTAAAAGGGATGGAGAGGGGGGGGAAGGGGAGGAGGGGTGGCATTACTGGTCAGGGATATTATTACAGCTACAGGAAGGGTGGGTAATGTAGCAGGATCCTCTTTTGAGTCAGTATGGGTGGAAGTCGGGAACAGGAAGGGAGCAGTTACTCTATTGGGGGTATTCTATAGGCCCCCTGGTAGCAGCAGAGATACCGAGGAGCAGATTGGGAGCCAGATTTTGGAAAGGTGCAAAAATAACAGGGTTGTTAACATGGTTGACTTTAACTTCCCTAATATTGATTGGCACTTGATTAGTTCCAAGGGTTTGGATGGGGCAGAGTTTGTTAATTGTGTCCAGGATGGATTCCTGTCACAGTATGTTGACAGGCCCACTAGGGGGAATGCTGTACCAGATCTAGTATTAGGTAACGAACCTGGTCGGGTCACAGATCTGTCAGTGGGTGAGCATCTGGGGGACAGTGACCACCGCTCCCTGGCCTTTAGCATTATCATGGAAAAGGATAGAATCAGAGAGGACAGGAAAATGTTTAATTGAGGAAGGGCAAATTATAAGGCTATAAGGCTAGAACTTGCGGGTGTGAATTGGGATGATGTTTTTGCAGGGAAATGTAATATGGACATGTCATCGATGTTTAAGGATCTCTTGCAGGATGTTAGGGATGAACTTGTCCCGCTGAGGAAGATAACGAATGGAAAGGTGAAGGAACCATGGGTGACAAGTGAGGTGGAAAATCTAGTCAGGTGGAAGAAGGCAGCATACATGAGGTTTAGGAAGCAAGGATCAGATGGGTCTATTGAGGAATATAGATGTTTATCACTCTTATTCGAGAATTGATTATTTTTTTGTAGACTCTTGTTTTATTCCATTGGTAATCGGTTGTAACTATGATATTATAGCTATCTCTGATCATGCTCCATTATTACTTTCTATGAAATTTACGGATACAGCTTCTAATGCCAGACAATGGCGATTTGACTCTACCTTATTGCAAGACTCTGACTTTATAAAATTTATGGAGGAGCAGATCGACTTCTTTTCAACTAATTCTACAGATGATATCTCTTGCGGAACACTTTGGGACACTTTTAAAGAGTATATACGTGGACAGATTATTTCTTATTCTGTTGGTTTGAGGAAACGTACTAAGATGGAAACTATTTTATTGGTCGATAAAATTAAAGAGATTGATAAGAAATATTCGATTGCTCCTAGTAAGGAGCTTTACAAACAAAGGGTTGAACTTCAAATGGAACATAGTTTATTACTTACATCCTCGATTGAAAATCAATTAATGAAAACTAGATCTGATTTTTATATACATAGTGATAGATCTGGTAAACTGTTAGCTAGTCAATTGAAGAATGCTTTGGTTAAACGTCAAATCACTAAGATTTGTCAGCAGAATGGGAATCTGACAGTTAATCATGATGAGATAAATAAGGCATTTCAGGACTTCTATACCTCCCTGTATCAATCTGAATTTCCTCAAGATCATAATACCATGTCTGATTTTCTTGGGAAATTAAACTTTCCAAGATTATCATCTGATGATCTTATGATATTGGATACTCCTATTACGGATGTAGAAATTAAGGGGGCTATTTCCTCAATGAATTCTGGGAAAGCACCGGGTCCAGATGGTTATACAGTTGAATTTTTAAAATTTGTTTCCGCTACTCTTTCCCCATGGTTAGGTAAGGTTTTTGAGGAAGCCATTAGATTGGGGAATTTGCCACAATCTTTTTACAGAGCTTCCATTTCTCTAATATTGAAGAAAGATAAAGACCCTACTAACTGTGCTTCCTATAGACCTATATCTTTATTGAATGTAGACTCCAAGATTTTTTCCAAGTTACTGGCATCTAGATTGGAGAAGGTATTACCCAAAATTATTTCAGATGATCAAACTGGCTTTATTAAAAATCGCTATTCTTTTTTTAACATTAGGAGATTGTTGAATATTGTTTATACTCCCTCACATGACACTTCAGAATGCGTGATTTCATTAGATGCGGAGAAAGCATTTGATAGAGTTGAATGGCCTTACTTATTTAATGTGTTGGAGAAGTTTAATTTTAGTCCGATATTTATATCATGGATTAAATTGATTTATCATACTCCAGTAGCCTCAGTGTTTACCAATAATCAAAGATCTCCCTTTTTTCGCCTATTTCGGGGCACTAGACAAGGATGTCCTCTTAGTCCATTACTATTTAACATTGCCTTAGAACCTTTGGCAATTGCCATCAGACAATCACAGGATATTTTGGGTATTAATCGTGGGACAGACATTCATAAGTTATCTTTGTATGCAGATGATTTATTACTAATCATTTCTAACCCGGAGAAATCTATCCCAGCAGTTTTATCATTATTGGTTCAATTTAGTGAGTTTTCTGGGTATAAGTTAAATCTTAATAAAAGTGAATTGTTTCCTTTGAATAAACGGGTCCCAATTTATGGAAATTTACCTTTTAAATTAGTAAATGATTCTTTTACTTATTTAGGGATCAAACTCACAAAAAAACATATAGATTTATTTAGATTTAATTTTTTACCCTTAATTGATCAGATTAAAGGTTTGTTTACTAAGTGGTCACCATTATCTTTATCCTTTATTTATTAATCTTTTAGGATTAATGCTATTAAGATGGTTATTTTACCTAAGTTTTTATATATTTTTCAAGCGATACCAATTTTTATCCCGAAATCTTTTTTTTACTAATGTTGACTCAAAAATGTCTTCATATATATGGCAGAATAAAAATCCCAGGTTAGGTAAAATATATTTACAGAAGACAAAAAAGGAAGGCGGGTTAGCATTACCTAATTTCACATTTTACTATTGGGCAGTTAATATTAGATACTTGTTATGCTGGTTGAAAGATGGGGGTGGACCTTTCGGCCCTCGTTGGGTGAGTTTAGAAACTAAATCGGTATCAGCTTATGCTCTGGGTTCTATTTTAGGGACTTCTCTCCCTTTTGCTCTTTCGAAATTGCCGAAACGAATTGACAACCCGATAGTTAAACATACTTTCCGTATATGGTTTCAATTTCGGAGATTTTTTGGGTTGACTCAATTCGTTTTAAATAGTCCTATTGATTCTAATTGTTTTTTCCACCCTTCCATTATAGATCAAGCTTATTCGGCTTGGAAAACTAAGGGATTACTAAGATTATCTGATTTATTTTTGGACAATTGTTTCATGTCTTTTGAGCAATTATCCAATAAATATAATTTGCCTAGATTTCATTTTTTTAGATATTTACAGATTAGACATTTTTTAAGTTCTGTACTCCCTACGTTTCCAAATTTTGTGCCTTCAGATACTTTGGAGAGTTTATTTGAATTAGACACTTTTCAAAAAGGGCTTATTTCAAAACTTTATAATATAATTATAAAGATACGTTCAGAGCCTCTTTATAAGACTAAAAAGGGTTGGGAAAGAGAGCTTAGCCTTATTATTTCTAGTGAGAATTGGGATAGAATTCTTCAATTAGTTAACACATCATCGATATGTGCCAAACATTCATTAATACAATTTAAGGTCGTACTTAGGGCCCATATGTCCAAGGATAAATTAGCTCATTTTTACTCTCATATTAGTCCTATTTGTGATAGATGTCATTCTGAAATTGCGTCTTTAACTCATATGTTTTGGTCTTGTTCATTTTTGGAGAAATATTGGAAAGATATTTTTGATATTATTTCTGCGGTTTTGAATATTGATTTACAACCTCATCCTATTACCGCAATTTTTGGTTTACCAATGATGGGCTCACTGCATTTATCTTCTTCTGCCCGTCGAATGATTGCATTTCTAACTCTGATGGCTAGAAGATCTATATTTTTGAATTGGAAGGAAATTAATCCTCCCGCTGTATTTAATTGGTTCTCTCAAACTATGTTATGTGTAAATTTAGAAAAATTAGAAGTGGTGTCTTTGAGACTTCTATTAAATTTGAAAAGTTATGGAGACCATTTATTCAACATTTTCATATGATGTAATATGACCCTGTGCCACGTTCATTTGATTTCCCAGCTTTTAGCTTATGTATGTTGAGAGGACCGGAAGTGACGGCATTGATGAATATTTATTCTTGTGAGATATTATAAACAGCCCCTTTTTTTTCTCTCTCTTTTTTTTGCTTCTTTTTTTTCTATATTAGTTATTAGATTAGTAGATTAGCTAGTTTTGCATTATATATATATATTTTTTAATTTGTTTTCTTTCTTTTTTCTGTTTTTTTATATCATATATTATGAAATATTTAGACTTACCATGTTCATACATATATTTTATGGCTTATGTCTTGGTAAACTCATTTATATTGTAACTATTATGTATGTTTTTTCATATGTAATGGAATTTTTATGTTTGTAATTTCTTTATCAATATATCATTTGTATTCTGTCCATATTACTAATACTAATAAAAAGATTTAGAAAGAAAAGAAAGAAAGGAATATAGAGTAACAAGAAAGGAGCTTAAGAAGGGGCTGAGAAGAGCAAGAAGGGGGCATGAGAAGGCTTTGGCGAGGAGTGTAAAGGAAAACCCCAAGGCATTCTTCAATTATGTGAGGAACAAAAGGATGACAGGAGTGAAGGTAGGACCGATTAGAGATAAAAGTGGGAAGATGTGCTTGGGGGCTGTGGAAGTGAGCGAGGTCCTCATTGAATACTTCTCTTCGGTGTTCACCACTGAGAGGGAACTTGATGACGGTGAGGACAATATGAGTGAGGTTGATGTTCTGGAGCATGTTGATATTAAGGGAGAGGAGGTGTTGGAGTTGTTAAAATACATTAGGACAGTTAAGTCCCAGGGGCCTGACGGAATATTCCCCAGGCTGCTCCACGAGGCAAGGGAAGAGATTGCTGAACCTCTGGATAGGATCTTTATGTCCTCATTGTCCATGGGAATGGTACCAGAGGATTGGAGGGAGGCGAATGTTGTCCCCTTGTTCAAAAAAAAGTAGTAGGGGTAGTCCGGGTAATTATATACCATTGAGCCTTACGTCTGTGGTGGGAAGGCTGTTGGAAAAGATTCTTACAGTAAGGATCTATGTGCATTCAGAGAATTATGTTCTGATTAGGGACAGTCGGCATGGCTTTGTGAAGGGCAGATCGTGCCTAACAAGCCTGATAGAGTTCTTTGAGGAGTTGACCAGGCATATAGATGAGGGTAGTGCAGTGGATATGATCTACATGGATTTTAGTAAGGCATTTGACTAGGTTCCACACGGTAGGCTTATTCAGAAAGTCAGAAGGGTTGGGATCCAGGGAAGTTTGGCCAGGTGGATTCAGAATTGGTTTGCCTGCAGAAGGCAGAGGGTTGTGGTGGAGGGAGTACATTCAGATTGGAGGGTTGTGACTAGAGGTGTCTCACAAGGATCGGTTCTGGGACCTCTACTTTTTGTGATTTTAATTAACGACCTGGATGTTGGGTTAGATGGGTGGGTTGGCAATTTTGCAGACGACACAAAGGTTGTTGGTGTTGTGGACAGTGTTGAGGATTGTCGAAGATTGCAGAGAAACATTGATAGGATGCAGAAGTGGGCTGAGAAGTGGCAAATGGAGTTCAACCCGGAGAAGAGTGAGGTGGTACACTTTGGAAGGACAAACTCCAAGGCAGAGTACAAAGTAAATGGCAGGATACTTGGTAGTGTGGAGGAGCAGAGGGATCTGGGGGTACATGTCCACAGATCCCTGAAAGTTGCCTCACAGGTAGATAGGGTAGTTAAGAAAGTTATGGAGTGTTAGCTTTCATAAATCGAGGGATAGAGTTTAAGAGTCGCGATGTAATGATGCAGCTCTATAAAACTCTGGTTAGGCCACACTTGGAGTACTGTGTCCAGTTCTGCTCGCCTCACTATCGGAAGGATGTGGAAGCATTGGAAAGGGTACAGAAGAGATTTACCAGGATGCTGCCTGGTTTAGAGAATATGCATGATGATCAGAGATTAAGGGAGCTAGGGCTTTACTCTCTGGAGAGGAGGAGGATGAGAGGAGACATGGTAGAGATGTACAAGATATTAAGAGGAATAGACAGAATGGACAGCCAGCGCCTCTTCCCCAGGGCACCACTGCTCAGTACAAGAGGACGTGGCTTTAAGGTAAGGGGAGGGAAGTTCAAGGGGGATATTAGAGGAAGCTTTTTCACTCAGAGAGTGGTTGGTGCGTGGAATGCACTGCCTGAGTCAGTGGTGGAGGCAGATACACTAGTGAAGTTTAAGAGACGACTAGACAGGTATATGGAGGAATTTAAGGTGGGGGGTTATATGGGAGGCAGGGTTTGAGGGTCAGCACAACATTGTGGGCCGAAGGGCCTGTAATGTGCTGTACTAAGTTCTATGAAAGACCCGCAATGAACACTGACACAAAGGGAAAACAACACGCCTTCCTGGGCAATGACAAGTTCCGGAGACGGAGCGCATGTTGGGTTAGGGTTAGGGTTAGGGTTAGGGTTAATCTTAATCTCACCTAGTCCCACCTACCCGCACTCAGCCCATAACCCTCTACTCCTTTCCTGTCCATATACCTATCCAATTTTACTTTAAATGACACAACTGAACAGGCCTCTACTACTTCTACAGGAAGCTCATTCCACACAGCTATCACTCTTTGAGTAAAGAAATACCCCCTCGTGTTTCCCTTAAAGTTCTGCCCCCTAACTCTCAAATTATGTCCTCTCGTTTGAATCTCCCTACTCTCAATGGAAACAGCCTGTTCATGTCAACTCTATCTATCCCTCTCAAAATTTTAAATACCTCTTTCAAATCCCCCCTCAACCTTCTACGCTCCAGTGAATAGAGACCTAACTTGTTCAACCTTTCCCTGTAACTTAATTGCTGAAACCCAGGTAACATCCTCGTAAATCGTCTCTGCACTCTCTCTAATTTATTGATATCTTTCCTATAATTCGGTGACCAGAACTGTACACAATAATTGTAGCAGGACTTGGACAAATTGGAAGAATGGGCAAAAAAAGTGGGAGATGGAATATGATATTGGGAAGTGTAGGATAATGCATTTTGGCGAAAGGAGCAATAGTGCGGACTATTATCTAAATGGGGAGAAGGTTCATACATCAGAGGTGCAGAGAATCCTCGTCCAACACTCCCAAAAGGTTACATTTCAGATTGAGTCTGTGGTAAAGAAGGCAAATGCAATGATGGCATTTATTTACCAAGGGTAATGGAGAAGAAAAGCAAGGAGATAATGCTGGGACTTCAATAGGACACAAGTCGGGCCACACTTGGAGTATTGTCAACAGTTCTGGGCCCCATATCTCAGTAACAATGTTTTGTCATTGGAGAGACTCCACAGAATTTAAGAGCTGTGATGTTATATTGCAGTTTCGCATGTCATTGGTCATGTCACACTTGGGGTATTGGTTGCCACGGTACAGGACGAAAACTGTGTGCTGAAAGCTGCTGATTTGGATGCAACAGCGGATTTGCAGAGAGAGGATGATGGATTTTTTGACTGTGACTAGTGTCCCGGAGGGAGCCGTTGTTATTTATTATCTATAGCAGTGATTGGTTGTCAATGTCGACAGCTGGACCAGATAAAAAATAATCCGGCCGGCTTCAAAATTGGGGGCGTTCTATACACCCCGGAAAGGTTATTGCTTGGGCAACGCGTTGAGAAATGGCTGATTGAATTGAACACAGGCAAATGTGAGGATGTATGCTTTGGGAGAAAAGCATACAGCAGAGAAAGTCTCAGATTATCGGCCAATGTACGAGCGACTGACCGAAACAGCAGTGGAAGAGAGACGAGAGGAACCTCGGCTATTATTGATGATTTCATACTGATGTCAGAAGTCACCCGCGGGTTAATGAGAAATAAAAACCCAGCTTTTATCATCACATGGGGTCGTGTTTATATTTCGAGGCACGGGCACATTTTTAATTTCGTACATCTAAATGAAATTCGGCGGTACTTAGGTGCCTGTGTTTATACATTATTTTATTTAGCCATTCACACGAAAATAAGTCCAGACATTTCTCAGTGGATCAGGATAAGGCGAAAATAGATGCAGCTTGTGTTCCCGGTTCAGCTAACGGAACCCATCGGGGAACGTAAGAATGGAGATCCGTCATCATTTACAGCTTCACACAACCGCCGTGTTTCTTTTCTCTAATATCTCATGCCAGGAATAAAATAATGAATATAATTGTTAAAATACCCGGTGCACACGTAAAACCTACGTTTAGCGTACATACCTATCCAATATAAAACGTGCTGAACGCTGCTAATAAATGTGTATGCATGTTTTTTTTTCTTTCATTCGGACTGTGCGATAACAACAAGCGATAATTATCGCACTTCACTGATCAGGTTAATTGCTGTCAAAATAAGATGCAGTTAACCCGTTATATTTCGGCACTTTCGGAACTACGGGATGATTCCAATTATAAATTTGTGCAAAATGACAAGAGGCGCTTCTGTTTCCAAAAAAAAAATTGAAATAACGTCCGCATTTTGCTAGAATGAGACAAAACACTGCAAGGAACAGAATGAAGAGGTGTTTATACAAACTCAGACGGGCAGTAGTGTGAAACGCAGCCGAATGAATGGGCACGAATGTTCCATTCGGCGCGCTCCCGGTCATCTGTCTGAGCGACAGGCGAGACGACAGCAGAATTGGATTGGGACGACAGCAGACACTTTGACTGTAATGCTGAAACCTCAGAACGATTGCACACCTGTTGTGTAGTTCGCAGAGACACTTCCGTTCCATAAGCAGAGTTGCCAGCGCTTTACTAAAATGTCACTGACCGCGCTGATGGTTTCACTACTTACCTTAAACTGTCAATGAGCTAAATGATATCACCGCTACCCAGTCGAACAACACCATTACTAATCCGACTGCCTATCGGTAGCCAGAGTGATAATATTCTTGCTTCATCCGGTCAAAGTGATGACGTCCAGGTCAGCTCCGCCATTCATTGAAATATATTCCGAAGACATCCATATTTTGAAATTCCCATCTGTGAACAAAATCCAGCTGTGGACATTCATGGAGCAGCAGGGCTTTGACCGCATTAGGGTCTTCCACCGGAAACAGCTTCGCAGGGAATGCCGGGATTGGTAACCCCCAAGATAGCAGAAGGTCACATACCCGTTGCAGAGGAGCTGTGTGCACCGTGAGCTAGCCCGGGTCAGGGAAAGTACAACTTCCATGTCGAAGGGTCAGTCGACAAAACAGCGCAAAAACTTGTTCATGCGCCGATTTGTTCTTAATGACCGACCGTTTGTTTGCAGATTATAACCAAACGAGACACTACCTGTGGCGAGGGGCAACTCGTTCATGAACTTTTGGAAGACAGCTGGATTGTTCGGATGTCGGAAAGTCATCTCCAGGCATTGCTAGTGACCACTGGCGTTATGGTCACCCTCTTACATTCATCACCTGGAAGATACAGACCCATTGTACACACCCAGTTGATCCGGTCTAGTGAAGGGAGGACTATTCTGAGAGGGATGGGCGAATAAAGCTGTGATACAGACCCATTGTACACACTCTGTAGATCCGGTCTAGTGAAGGGGGGACTATTCTGAGAGGGGTGGGCGAATAAAGCTGTGATACAGACCCATTGTACACACTCTGTAGATCCGGTCTACTGAAGGGGGGACCATTCTGAGAGGGATGGGCGAAAAAAGCTGTGATACAGACCCATTGTACACACTCTGTAGATCCGGTCTAGTGAAGGGAGGACCATTCTGAGAGGGATGGGCGAATAAAGCTGTGATACAGACCCATTGTACACACCCAGTTGATCCGGTCTAGTGAAGAGGGGACCATTCTGAGAGGGATGGGGAATAAAGCTGTGATACAGACCCATTGTACACACTCTGTAGATCCGGTCTAGTGAAGGGGGGACCATTCTGAGGGGGATGGGCGAATAAAACTGTGATACAGACCCATTGTACACACTCTGTAGATCCGGTCTAGTGAAGGGGGGACCATTCTGAGAGGGATGGGCGAATAAAGCTGTGATACAGACCCATTGTACACACTCTGTAGATCCGGTCTAGTGAAGGGGGGGGACCATTCTGAGGGGGATGGGCGAATAAAGCTGTGATACAGACCCATTGTACACACTCTGTAGATCCGGTCTAGTGAAGGGACGGGGACCATTCTGAGAGGGATGGGCGAATAAAGCTGTGATACAGACCCATTGTACACACTCTGTAGATCCGGCCTACTGAAGGGAGGACCATTCTGAGAGGGAAGGGGAATAAAGCTGTGATGCAGACCCATTGTACACACTCTGTAGATCCGGTCTAGTGAAGGGAGGGGGACCATTCTGAGGGGGATGGGCGAATAAAACTGTGATACAGACCCATTGTACACACTCCGTAGATCCGGTCAAGTGAAGGGAGGGGGACCATTCTGAGAGGGATGGGGAATAAAGCTGTGATACAGACCCATTGTACACACTCTGTAGATCCGGTCTAGTGAAGGGACGGGGACCATTCTGAGAGGGATGGGCGAATAAAGCTGTGATACAGACCCATTGTACACACTCTGTAGATCCGGTCTAGTGAAGGGAGGAGGACCATTCTGAGAGGGATGGGCGAATAAAGCTGTGATACAGACCCATTGTACACACTCTGTAGATCCGGTCTAGTGAAGGGGGGGGGACCATTCTGAGGGGGATGGGCGAATAAAGCTGTGATACAGACCCATTGTACACACTCTGTAGATCCGGTCTAGTGAAGGGACGGGGACCATTCTGAGAGGGATGGGCGAATAAAGCTGTGATACAGACCCATTGTACACACTCTGTAGATCCGGCCTACTGAAGGGAGGACCATTCTGAGAGGGAAGGGGAATAAAGCTGTGATGCAGACCCATTGTACACACTCTGTAGATCCGGTCTAGTGAAGGGAGGGGGACCATTCTGAGGGGGATGGGCGAATAAAACTGTGATACAGACCCATTGTACACACTCTGTAGATCCGGTCTAGTGAAGGGAGGGGGACCATTCTGAGAGGGATGGGGAATAAAGCTGTGATACAGACCCATTGTACACACTCTGTAGATCCGGTCTAGTGAAGGGACGGGGACCATTCTGAGAGGGATGGGCGAATAAAGCTGTGATACAGACCCATTGTACACACTCTGTAGATCCGGCCTACTGAAGGGAGGACCATTCTGAGAGGGAAGGGGAATAAAGCTGTGATGCAGACCCATTGTACACACTCTGTAGATCCGGCCTACTGAAGGGAGGACCATTCTGAGAGGGATGGGGAATAAAACTGTGATACAGACCCATTGTACACACTCTGTAGATCCGGCCTACTGAAGGGAGGACCATTCTGAGGGGGATGGGCGAATAAAGCTGTGATACAGACCCATTCTACACACTCTGTAGATCCGGTCTACTGAAGGGAGGGGGACCATTCTGAGAGGGATGAGGAATAAAGCTGTGATACAGACCCATTGTACACACTCTGTAGATCCGGTCTAGTGAAGGGGGGACCATTCTGAGGGGGATGGGCGAATAAAACTGTGATACAGACCCATTCTACACACTCTGTAGATCCGGTCTAGTGAAGGGAGGGGGACCATTCTGAGAGGGATGGGCGAATAAAGCTGTGATACAGACCCATTGTACACACTCTGTAGATCCGGCCTACTGAAGGGAGGACCATTCTGAGAGGGAAGGGGAATAAAGCTGTGATGCAGACCCATTGTACACACTCTGTAGATCCGGTCTAGTGAAGGGAGGGGGACCATTCTGAGGGGGATGGGCGAATAAAACTGTGATACAGACCCATTGTACACACTCTGTAGATCCGGTCAAGTGAAGGGAGGGGGACCATTCTGAGAGGGATGGGGAATAAAGCTGTGATACAGACCCATTGTACACACTCTGTAGATCCGGTCTAGTGAAGGGACGGGGACCATTCTGAGAGGGATGGGCGAATAAAGCTGTGATACAGACCCATTGTACACACTCTGTAGATCCGGTCTAGTGAAGGGAGGAGGACCATTCTGAGAGGGATGGGCGAATAAAGCTGTGATACAGACCCATTGTACACACTCTGTAGATCCCGTCTAGTGAAGGGGGGGGGGACCATTCTGAGGGGGATGGGCGAATAAAGCTGTGATACAGACCCATTGTACACACTCTGTAGATCCGGTCTAGTGAAGGGACGGGGACCATTCTGAGAGGGATGGGCGAATAAAGCTGTGATACAGACCCATTGTACACACTCTGTAGATCCGGCCTACTGAAGGGAGGACCATTCTGAGAGGGAAGGGGAATAAAGCTGTGATGCAGACCCATTGTACACACTCTGTAGATCCGGTCTAGTGAAGGGAGGGGGACCATTCTGAGGGGGATGGGCGAATAAAACTGTGATACAGACCCATTGTACACACTCTGTAGATCCGGTCTAGTGAAGGGAGGGGGACCATTCTGAGAGGGATGGGGAATAAAGCTGTGATACAGACCCATTGTACACACTCTGTAGATCCGGTCTAGTGAAGGGACGGGGACCATTCTGAGAGGGATGGGCGAATAAAGCTGTGATACAGACCCATTGTACACACTCTGTAGATCCGGCCTACTGAAGGGAGGACCATTCTGAGAGGGAAGGGGAATAAAGCTGTGATGCAGACCCATTGTACACACTCTGTAGATCCGGCCTACTGAAGGGAGGACCATTCTGAGAGGGATGGGGAATAAAACTGTGATACAGACCCATTGTACACACTCTGTAGATCCGGCCTACTGAAGGGAGGACCATTCTGAGGGGGATGGGCGAATAAAGCTGTGATACAGACCCATTCTACACACTCTGTAGATCCGGTCTACTGAAGGGAGGGGGACCATTCTGAGAGGGATGAGGAATAAAGCTGTGATACAGACCCATTGTACACACTCTGTAGATCCGGTCTAGTGAAGGGGGGACCATTCTGAGGGGGATGGGCGAATAAAACTGTGATACAGACCCATTCTACACACTCTGTAGATCCGGTCTAGTGAAGGGAGGGGGACCATTCTGAGAGGGATGGGCGAATAAAGCTGTGATACAGACCCATTGTACACACTCTGTAGATCCAGTCTAGTGAAGGGAGGAGGACCATTCTGAGAGGGATGGGCGAATAAAGCTGTGATACAGACCCATTGTACACACTCTGTAGATCCGGTCTAGTGAAGGGGGGGGGACCATTCTGAGGGGGATGGGCGAATAAAGCTGTGATACAGACCCATTGTACACACTCTGTAGATCCGGTCTAGTGAAGGGACGGGGACCATTCTGAGAGGGATGGGCGAATAAAGCTGTGATACAGACCCATTGTACACACTCTGTAGATCCGGCCTACTGAAGGGAGGACCATTCTGAGAGGGATGGGGAATAAAACTGTGATACAGACCCATTGTACACACTCTGTAGATCCGGCCTACTGAAGGGAGGACCATTCTGAGGGGGATGGGCGAATAAAGCTGTGATACAGACCCATTGTACACACTCTGTAGATCCGGTCTACTGAAGGGAGGGGGACCATTCTGAGAGGGATGAGGAATAAAGCTGTGATACAGACCCATTGTACACACTCTGTAGATCCGGCCTACTGAAGGGAGGACCATTCTGAGAGGGATGGGCGAATAATGCTATAATACAGACCCATTGTACACACTCTGTAGATCCGGTCTAGTGAAGGGAGGGGGACCATTCTGAGGGGGATGGGCGAATAAAACTGTGATACAGACCCATTGTACACACTCTGTAGATCCGGTCTACTGAAGGGAGGACCATTCTGAGAGGGATGGCGAATAAAACTGTGATGCAGACCCATTGTACACACTCTGTAGATCCGGTCTAGTGAAGGGAGGAGGACCATTCTGAGGGGGATGGGCGAATAAAGCTGTGATACAGACCCATTGTACACCCTCTGTAGATCCGGTCTACTGAAGGGAGGACCATTCTGAGAGGGATGGCGAATAAAACTGTGATGCAGACCCATTGTACACACTCTGTTGATCCGGTCCAGTGAAGGGGGGACCATTCTGAGAGGGATGGCGAATAAAGCTGTGATACAGACCCATTGTACACACTCTGTAGATCCGGTCTAGTGAAGGGAGGGGGACCATTCTGAGAGGGGTGGGCGAATAAAACTGTGATACAGACCCATTGTACACACTCTGTAGATCCGGTCTAGTGAAGGGGGGACCATTCTGAGGGGGATGGGCGAATAAAGCTGTGATACAGACCCATTGTACACACTCTGTAGATCCGGTCTAGTGAAGGGAGGACCATTCTGAGAGGGATGGGCGAATAAAGCTGTGATACAGACCCATTGTACACACTCTGTAGATCCGGTCTAGTGAAGGGGGGACCATTCTGAGGGGGATGGGCGAATAAAGCTGTGATACAGACCCATTGTACACACTCTGTAGATCCGGTCTAGTGAAGGGGGGACCATTCTGAGAGGGATGGGCGAATAAAGCTGTGATGCAGACCCATTGTACACACTCTGTAGATCCGGTCTAGTGAAGGGAGGGGGACCATTCTGAGAGGGATGGGCGAATAAAGCTGTGATGCAGACCCATTGTACACACTCTGTAGATCCGGTCTAGTGAAGGGAGGACCATTCTGAGAGGGATGGGCGAATAAAGCTGTGATGCAGACCCATTGTACACACTCTGTAGATCCGGTCTAGTGAAGGGAGGAGGACCATTCTGAGAGGGATGGGCGAATAAAACTGTGATACAGACCCATTGTACACACTCTGTAGATCCGGTCTAGTGAAGGGGGGACCATTCTGATGGGGATGGCGAATAAAACTGTGATACAGACCCATTGTACACACTCTGTAGATCCGGTCTAGTGAAGAGGGGACCATTCTGAGGGGGATGGGCGAATAAAGCTGTGATACAGACCCATTGTACACACTCTGTAGATCCGGTCTAGTGAAGGGAGGGGGACCATTCTGAGAGGGATGGACGAATAAAACTGTGACACAGACCCATTGTACACACTCTGTAGATCCGGTCTAGTGAAGGGAGGGGGACCATTCTGAGAGGGATGGGGAATAAAGCTATAATACAGACCCATTGTACACACTCTGTAGATCCGGTCTAGTGAAGGGAGGAGGACCATTCTGAGGGGGATGGGCGAATAAAGCTGTGATACAGACCCATTGTACACACTCTGTAGATCCGGTCTAGTGAAGGGAGGTGGACCATTCTGAGGGTGATGGGCGAGTAAAGCTGTGATACAGACCCATTGTACACACTCTGTAGATCCGGTCTAGTGAAGGGAGGACCATTCTGAGAGGGATGGGCGAGTAAAGATGTGATACAGACCCATTGTATACACTCTGTAGATCCGGTCTAGTGAAGGGAGGGGGACCATTCTGAGAGGGATGGACGAATAAAACTGTGATACAGACCCATTGTACACACTCTGTAGATCCGGTCTAGTGAAGGGGGGACCATTCTGAGAGGGATGGGGAATAAAGCTGTGATACAGACCCATTTTACACACTCTGTAGATCCGGTCTACTGAAGGGAGGGGGACCATTCTGAGAGGGGTGGGCGAATAAAGCTGTGATACAGACCCATTGTACACACTCTGTATATCCGGTCTAGTGAAGGGAGGGGGACCATTCTGAGAGGGGTGGGCGAATAAAGCTGTGATACAGACCCATTGTACACACTCTGTAGATCCGGTCTAGTGAAGGGGGGACCATTCTGAGGGGGATGGGCGAATAAAGCTGTGATACAGACCCATTGTACACACTCTGTAGATCCGGTCTAGTGAAGGCGGGGGGGACCATTCTGAGGGGGATGGGCGAATAAAGCTGTGATACAGACCCATTGTACACACTCTGTAGATCCGGTCTAGTGAAGGGAGGGGGACCATTCTGAGGGGGATGGGCGAATAAAACTGTGATACAGACCCATTGTACACACTCTGTAGATCCGGTCTAGTGAAGGGAGGGGGACCATTCTGAGAGGGATGGGGAATAAAGCTGTGATACAGACCCATTGTACACACTCTGTAGATCCGGTCTAGTGAAGGGAGGGGATCATTCTGATGGGGATGGGCGAATAAAGCTGTGATACAGACCCATCGTACACACTCTGTAGATCCGGTCTAGTGAAGGGAGGGGGACCATTCTGAGAGGGATGGGGAATAAAACTGTGATATAAACCCATTGTACAAACTCTGTAGATCCGGTCTAGTGAAGGGAGGGGGACCATTCTGAGGGGGATGGGCGAATAAAGCTGTGATACAGACCCATTGTACACACTCTGTAGATCCGGTCTACTGAAGGGAGGACCATTCTGAGAGGGATGGGCGAATAAAGCTGTGATACAGACCCATTGTACACACTCTGTAGATCCGGTCTAGTGAAGGGAGGGGGACCATTCTGAGAGGGATGGGCGAATAAAGCTGTGATGCAGACCCATTGTACACACTCTGTAGATCCGGTCTAGTGAAGGGAGGACCATTCTGAGAGGGGTGGGCGAATAAAGCTGTGATACAGACCCATTGTACACACTCTGTAGATCCGGTCTAGTGAAGGGAGGACCATTCTGAGAGGGATGGGCGAATAAAGCTGTGATACAGACCCATTGTACACACTCTGTAGATCCGGTCTACTGAAGGGAGGGGGGACCATTCTGAGAGGGATGGGCGAATAAAGCTGTGATACAGACCCATTGTACACACTCTGTAGATCCGGTCTAGTGAAGGGAGGGGGACCATTCTGAGAGGGATGGGCGAATAAAGCTGTGATGCAGACCCATTGTACACACTCTGTAGATCCGGTCTAGTGAAGGTAGGACCATTCTGAGGGGGATGGGCGAATAAAGCTATAATACAGACCCATTGTACACACTCTGTAGATCCGGTCTAGTGAAGGGAGGGGGACCATTCTGAGAGGGATGGGCGAATAAAGCTGTGATACAGACCCATTGTACACACTCTGTAGATCCGGTCTAGTGAATGGGGGGGGGGGAACCATTCTGAGAGGGATGGGCGAATAATAGCACCCCCAGCAGTTTTCCCTTCAAAGCCAGACTCCTCCTGTTGCGGCCATTTTCACAACAGTTATTCCTTAAGGTATACACCCCAATTGCACAAACCCAAGTCCTTTGGACTTGCGGAGTTCCCAGAATCCATCACGCTGAATTGGAAACCGCCAGCGACCCAGCTCCGTACCTCACCCACGTGGTCGGGCTCGTGTCCCGCGCTGACGTCATGATTTATCCTCCAGCCCACAGAGGGACGCAGATTGTAAATCGCACATTGACCGTTAAGGTACAGAGAATCTGTATTTTCCGCCATGTAACTTTGATTGTCTCAACCTTGGATCAAAAACTGTCTACCCGGGTGCAGCCTGCAAGAATCCTTGACTCTATGAACGGACACTGAGGAGAAAAGTATTGCCCGATCTGACCATGAACTCATCTCCACCCGCATGTCTTTTCTCAATAACCGTTACTTCCTCTACTGGGTAGACTGCTCTGCCTCATTGGACAGAGAATACCCCAGATTCGCCACTCTCTGGGAAAAGCAGTTCCTCATCACCTCTGTCCACGATCGAAATCGTGCGGCTATACCCCCAGGTTCTAGTCTCATCTCCCAGTAGAAACAACTTCACTGCCTCTATCCTATCTATTGGTTTCATTGTTTTATGTGTTTGTAGAGCTTCTAACCCCAGACCACGGACTTCAAAAGAAACCTGAAAAGGAAGACAAAGAGATACTAAAGATGGAAATAGAGTTGTTTTGCGAAAATGCAAGCAAAACAGTCTCTGTTGGGCACCATCATCCTCAGCTCTGCCCTCCGATATACTCTCAATCCACCGCTGAGGCATTACAGACTATAGTTACCCATTGGGGAGGTGCATGTGACAAAGTTCCCAGTACAGTCCAAATCTGTTACTTTACCGGTGGCAATGGCGGTTATTGAGCCTGATATAATGCAACAAATTGTTCACCTCGTCTCAGTCCCATCTTTGGTCAGTGATTAGAGGTGAGAGCAAGTTTAAGATGTTCGAGATTTGGTCACGTGCTATAGACTCGAAAGGATTTCTTAAATATTGTACGATTCTAATTACAGATTATTTGTTAGCTGTTGTATGTCATGCTCCGCCGCAGTCTGAAGTGTGAACTCATTGAGGATGTGCAATATTGCACAAGGACTGGACATTTGTGAGTTCAGTTCAGAGAGAAACAACGGTAATGCGTGCGCGAATCAACGGAGGGCTGGTCTTGTGATTGCCAGGATTGTATTTAAATGATATTTGAATTAATCCTTTCATCACAATAGAATCTAACTGCCGGCTAATGTGTGTTTCATTGGTTCAAATGAATTTCCAGGGACATGAGAATATCAGGGTCTGCTTCTTTCTTCGACATGCATAAAGTCTTCGTGCATGGGAGCCGAAATCACCCACATCTGCTTTCCCTTTGTTCTTTACAATATTTGACAAGGATCTTCACTCTAGAATACAGACCAGTCACCGACAACAGTTTTGAAGGAAGAAACGTCAAGCTGAGATTTTGGTTCTGCCTTACCTGCGTGTTTAGATTGTGTTCTGTTGTTTGTTTGCTTTGGTGTTGATTTCAGAGTGAGAGCCGGATTCCACATTGACTAGGGAAATCAAGGTTAAAGCGGTTCATATACTAGTAATAATGATCTATTCTGGTTAGGATAAACCCGCTGTTCAAAGGTTAAATTTACTTTAAGACAAATTCGAATGTACTTGATTTGGGAAGTTGCAATTCGCAATCTGGGAGGCTGGTTTGTATCGGGAGCACAAAAGGACGCTGCTGAATAATTTGAAATGCTGGTTCCGAGTTGCACGTTTCTACTGGGAAAATATTGTTCTGAGGTACTCGTAGCATTTGCCCTGTAAAGAATAAAGAGGATTTCAGTTTGGAGAACGAGGGATCTCAGTCTGCATTCAGAATGTTTGTTTTCATCATCAGCCCTAAACTCAGGAAGTTATGCAAGTGCTGCAGGACGGTCACGTCATTATCGGTCTCTCAGAACACTGTAATAGCAGAGTCTAGATATCGTGGTAGAGTGGATTAAAGATTATACCTTCCTTGCGGAACATCCCCACCCACTGCCGAATCTTAAATGACACAACTGAACTGGCCTCTACTACTTCTACAGGAAGCTCATTCCACACAGCTATCACCCTTTGAGTAAAGAAATACCCCCTCGTGTTTCCCTTAAACTTCTGCCCCCTAACTCTCAAATCATGTCCTCTCGTTTGAATCTCCCCTACTCTCAATGGAAACAGCCTGTTCACGTCAACTCTATCCATCCCTCTCAAAATTTTAAATACCTCGATCAAACCCCCCCTCAACCTTCTACGCTCCAATGCCCTTTCTCGTGGCCCTTTCTAACTCAGAAGAGAGCGTTAATTCCCTCCTGGCTGCATTGTGACTTTCTATAGCCCTGCCTGATCCTTTCTTCCAAAACCTTTCGTATATTTATTTCTTCTTCTTGCAGAGGTGTTTCATATCTCTGAACAGCCAGGGCTGCGTTACACGGTCATCCGTTCGCCTCCTCAATGGAAGTAGCCGACACTGAATACAGTCTAGTGCTCCATTAACAATCTCCGAATTTCTGTCGTGCATTTGAGGGGCACAACACTTCCCAAATTCGCCTACCAAGATCCTACCGAATAGCATCCTTTAAGTACAATCCATGCTATCTGATCCTGTCCCAGTGTGAGGTATCAGTAAATGTGGAACAGCTGTGCTCTATCGATCTTAAATACTGACCCGCGGAGAGATCTGTTAACAGACCCATTTCACGTTCCAGTACTCGGGTGGCTTGTTCGCTCGACCGCCCGTTTATTGCACCAGGACACAACTGAGAGACTCTGCCCCGTCTGAACCTTTCAGCCCAGGAAGTTGCCTGTGACGTGTTAATATGGCGCCTGTGCAAAATCTATCTCCCGATCCGTCACTGTCTCTGTGCGTTGTTTTCGTTTTGCGATGGGAGCTCTGTACCGACTACTCTCAAACGAGTGTTTGTTCACTTCCTATATCTGAGTACTCCTCGCAGTCTATTGATACACAATCCCATCACAGTGTCCTCCCTCTCTGCAGTTGCGATACTATCACACTCTCCCTGTACTTAAAACGCTTCCCCTTTATTCTCTTTTACCCGGCTACGAGCATTTTGAAACATCGCAGCCCGAGGAGTCGGGAAGACAATTCCTCCCCTTGTGGTTGAATTGACTTAATATCCTACATCCTTCACATACACGGGGAATAAAACCCTTCAGGTTATGTCTCCGTCTAAATGTGTAATTTGCACTCACAGTAATTTATAATAAATAGAACAGTCAATGTAACACAGAAAAAAAACATTCAAATCAGCTTGAGTTAATCCTTTTGGCAGCCTGGTTGATGAAGTTGTCCTGCAGCCTGCTGGCCCTGCCTTTTATTTTGCCGTACCGTTTCGCGGAATGACTGTGAAGTCTCTGCGATCGTTTGGAAATCATTCATTCCCGGATGACCAGGCACACGACATTTTGCCAAACCTACTGAAGTAAGCCAAAACTCGGCTGAATACCGATTATTACACAATTATTTACACAGATGGCCATTGAACGTAAACACGTACTTCAGTCCATCCTTCAGCTCTTGTCTGAATTTCCTCTGTGTCAGAGTATAGATACAAGTGTTGGTGCACATACTGAGAGCTTGCAACATCATCCCAAGCTGCTGTAGTATATATACCGGGGAACTCAAATATTTGTCCTGGTAAAAGTAATTTTTTGCTTGCCATGTCAGGGAATGAACTACATAGGGCATCCAAAGTAATATGAAATTAGTAGAAATCGCAAACAATAACATCATCGATTTTCTGCGGTTTTCTACTTCGGTATCCTTCTGACAATCGCTGCTGTTCCGAAGCCCCCTGCGGACTCTATTTGCCGCAATGATATGTCTGACTGTTAACCCATTTGATACAAGAATTAAGCCGATTGGTAGCAAAGGTGTAACGATGCTGTCCAACATTTCGTAACCTTTCCACACGGGTAACGTGGCGTATTCATGTGAGAAGGCGCAACGCCACGGCGTGTTGTCAATGATGACGTAAGGTTCAATGGCAAAGTAATACGGGACACATTTCCCGCAGCTCAGTATAACCACGGTCACCATGACCACCGTTGCTGTTCGCTCAGTGCAGTATCGCTCCCCCAGCTTTCGAAAACATATCGCGATACAACGATCGAAGGTAAAACTGACTGTAAACCAAACAGAACAGTCTCTCGTGATGGCAAAGAATACAAGTATCACAGCGCATACAGGAGTGATGAGCAGAGATCGGGAATAAATGTAGATATTGTTGGTCTGTTCCAGTAAAGCGTGAACGATAATCACCATCAGATCCCCTGTTGCCATTCCAACCAGGTAACGGGTGATGCATTTGGAGAGTCCGCATTTTCCCCGTGGTAGGATCACAATCGCTATTAAATTAACTACAAGAAATTTGGAGAATGATTAAAAAAAACAACACAGGATTATCGTTAGCTGCATTTGTCTGAAGTCCCACCATTTTTCCAATGGTATGGTTTTCTTTGGAAGTGAAAACAAGAAATCTAATTTGTGCGTATTCTGCCCGGGCGCTCTGCCTGGACACTAATAGACAGAATTAGCAGCGGGTTGGCTACTTTCCCGATAGATTAGAGCCGGGCATCTGATCTTCACCACTCACGTACCAGTGAAGGTCGATCGCTCCACATGCAACACCATCTCCATTATTTGAGGTGAAGCAACTGAAGGGATTAATTGCAGTGAAATCATGAGATTTAATGCGTAAGTTATAATTTAGTGGTTCTGTTTATTCGACCAAGCAACTTTGGATCAGGAAAAGCGATCAGCGCCAACGCGATTGACAAAACGAAATAAAAATCATCAGGCAGAAAAAAGATATGGAATCTGAATATCATGTGCTTGAGTCTTCAATTCTGGAAACAAATTTCAGACGGAAGTACTATCTGTGCTGAGTGAGAGTCTGAACAGTGCGGCGGGACGAAAGCAAAATGACGACGTGGCACCAGACACTGAGTGACCGGCTCCAGCATCTTACCAGTGATACCGATCGCTACGATTGCTGGATAGAAAACGCACGCGAAGTAGTAAACCGCAGGAGATCCCATATTCCGTTCGAGGCAGCGTTCAGTTGTACGAAACGATCCAAGTGCTGACTGGTGTTACAGAGTTATATACCAGCGAGAGCAATTCCGCTCAGGCAATTAGCGCGGTTGCCACATCTTCTCATTAGGGACAACTAGCTACAAAAACTGTTAATGAAAGTGGTTGTTTTTCTGACTCCATTACCGTGACATGAATTCCCATCCCCAAGGGTTGTTACAAGTTGTTGACTTTCAAACAAAAGACAGTATGAACGTTGCCAATGTGCTTTCCAAAAGACATCTGAGGTCAGCTGCTGAAATGGGCCTCTTTATGACAAGTGTTGTTTCTAACATAGACAGTTATCGTGAACAATCAACATGGACCATCAACTTCAAGCAAAATGATGTTGTCCCATTCAGCGGACCAGATTTGCTTCTGACATTCAGGGCGGGACATTCGCTTGGCGGGGGAAACGCGGCACATTTCATTGTGAGGGAAGATAGGGCCATTTTTCTTTCTGTCGCCTATTCTCGTCATTTCGAGTCATTTGAATGACGAAAGTCAGAGTATCACCTGATGACATGCATCAAAATAAAACACAGTGTAACCGTATAACAATCACAGCACGGAAACAGGCCATCTCGATCCTTCTAGTCCATGCCGAACGCTGACTCTCACCTAGTCCCCCTGGCCCATATAACCATATCACAATTACAGCACGGAAACAGGCCATCTCGATCCTTCTAGTCCATGCCGAACGCTGACTCTCACCTCGTCCCACCTACCCGCACTCAGCCCATAACCCTCCACTCCTTTCCTGTCCATATACCTGTCTAATTTTACCTCAAATGACACAACTGAACTGGCCTCTACTACTTCTACAGGAAGCTCATTCCACACAGCTATCACTCTCTGAGTAAAGAAATACCCCCTCGTGTTTCCCTTAAACCTCTGCCCCCTAACTCTCAAATCAATTTACCACCCCATCATCCAGATCATTTTAGTATATTACAAACAACATTGGGCCCAAAACAGATCCCTGTGGCACCCCGCTAGTCACCGGCCTCCATCCCGATAAACAATTATCCACCACTACTCTCTGGCATCTCCCATCTAGCCACTGTTGAATCCATTTTATTACTCCTAACGACTGAACCTTCTTAACTAACCTTCCATGTGGAACTTTGTCAAAGGCCTTGCTGAAGTCCATATAGACTACATCCACTGCCTTACCCTCGTCTGCATTGTGCATATGGTCTTCTGAGCATATAAAAGAGATCGAAGTCATATTCCAGAGACCTTTCTGAGAAGAAGTTTTGCACCCAGGCGAATTTAGATCCGGCTTCAGGACGGTTTGATGAACTTTCTTTTCTGGTATCGCAGGGAGTCGATAGTTGATTCTTTGACTCGGAGAAGTCTACAGCAGGGATTATTGTTAGGCCGGTTGTTAATCATCATGAATGCTAATGACTTAGGTGTCGATATAGATATCTGAGTCGGAATAATTTTATGACAACTCCTAGGCTGGGAGCGCTGTTCCAACCAGGAACTCTATCCAAGTTTGTAGCCTGATGGGACTGGCTAGGAAAC
The DNA here is from genome assembly GCF_030144855.1 of Hypanus sabinus. Lineage (NCBI taxonomy): Eukaryota > Metazoa > Chordata > Chondrichthyes > Myliobatiformes > Dasyatidae > Hypanus > Hypanus sabinus. The sequence continues at coordinate 34,738 of NW_026780054.1, forward strand.
GGGCTGTAAATAGCAGGTGGCATTTAACACCCGCAAGTGTGAGATGATCTGCGTTGTGCGGAACGGAACGACAGACTTCGAAGCAGGTATTCAATGTGTAGACTACGGTGCGCTGCATTTGAGAAAGAGACCTGGCGACAGAGATCGATAATTACAGCAAATCGGCGTCACGAGCACGTCGGCTGGTATTGAGCTCCGATCCCATTGGCCTTCACAATCAGATTCGGGTCGTTATGTTGAATCTGCACAACACGTTGGTGAGGCCACAGGCAGAATATCGTGGGCGCCTCTGTCCACCTACTTACAGTTTTGAAATATCAGTAAACTTCAATAATTTGCGAGGAAGAGTTCGGGAAATGAACAGGGTGAATGCAGGCAGATTTTCCCCATCCAGGGCAAATACTACAGACGCTACAGAGAGGGTGTGTGGATACCGGACAGACAGTGCAGAGGAGATTTACAAGGGTGTTTCCTGGATTAGAGGGCGTACCTCGGGCGAACACGTTGTGTGTACTTGGCCTTTTCTCCATGTAGTGACGGAGGATGAGAGGTGACCTGAAAGAGGTGTATAAGATGATGAGAGGAATTGATCGTGTGCATAGTCCGAGGTTCTTTTTATTTCCTCAGGGCTGAAATGGCTAAAGGTGCTTGGACATAGGTACAAGGGGAATGTTTTTCACAAAGAGAGTGGCGTGTGCGAGGAATGCACTGCCGGCGGTGGTGAAGGCGGATAGAATAGGGTCTTTACAAAGCCTTTTAGACAGGTACATGGAGCTTACAAAAACAGAGGGCGAGGCGCGCTGGAAAGTTTGGGGAGACCCTAGAGTGGGTTTCATACTCGGCACAGAACTGCGGACTGAAGGGCCGTTAACATGCTGTAGATATCCATGTTCTATATTCTATCCCATGAGTAAATCTACAACTAGAGCTCATGGGCTTGGGAAGAACGTTAAAATATGCAAGAAGTCCATGTCGTTATTCACTCCGAGGGTCTAGCGCGTGTGGAAGGAACTGCAAGCCTAACTGTTAGATTCGGATTTAATTGTTTCATTTCAGTTCAAGTTGTGTAGGTACGTGGATGAGAGGGAACGGAGGATGCAGATAAGCAGGGCACAACGGAAGATCATAGAGGGATCAGCTAGATGCACCAAAGAGCCGATTCCTCTGCAGTAATAATCTGTGGCTTCATGACTATCTCGGTTCCATTTCTCCATTCAGTGCTTCCTCACTTTCCACCTCGACACCAGTTTCGTATGAGCAGAGCAGAGGCTGAGTTCAAACTCACCTTTCAAACTCATTTTCTTCTGGTTTGTGGAACAAACCTCTCCGTGTCATTGGTGGAATTGGGACCGATGGGCGGTCCGCGGCTTATTGGAAGAACAAAGTCTCACCATGCAGCATCCAGTGTGGAATTTGTACCGATGTGTAGCCCTCGGTTGCCTGGAGAAAGCCTCACGTGTGTATCCATTGTAGAACTGGTGTCGATGTTATCATCACCGTGGGCTGACTCACCACTCTATACCCGGTGTGGAACTCGTACTGATGTGTGATGTGCGGGACTGTTATCATCACCGTGGGCTGACTCACCACTCTATATCCGGTGTGGAACTCGTACTGATGCGTGATGTGCGGGACTGTTATTCTCACCGTGGGCTGACTCACCACTCTATATCCGGTGTGGAACTCGTACTGATGTGTGATGTGCTGCACTGTTATCATCACCGTGGCTGTCTCACCACTCTATATCCGGTGTGGAACTCGTACTGATGCGTGATGTGCGGGACTGTTATTATCACCGTGGCTGACTCACCACTCTATATCCGGTGTGGAACTCGTACTGATGTGTGATGAGCGGGACTGTTATTATCACCGTGGCTGACTCACCACTCTATATCCGGTGTGGAACTCGTACTGATGCGTGATGTGCGGGACTGTTATTCTCACCGTGGGCTGACTCACCACTCTATACCCGGTGTGGAACTCGTACTGATGTGTGATGTGCGGGACTGTTATTATCACCCTGGGCTGAATCACCACTATATCCGGTGTGGAACTCGTACTGATGTGTGATGTGCGGGACTGTTATTCTCACCGTGGGCTGTCTCACCACTCTATATCCGGTGTGGAACTCGTACTGATGCGTGATGTGCGGGACTGTTATTATCACCGTGGCTGACTCACCACTCTATATCCGGTGTGGAACTCGTACTGATGCGTGATGTGCGGGACTGTTATTCTCACCGTGGGCTGACTCACCACTCTATATCCGGTGTGGAACTCGTACTGATGCGTGATCTGCGGGACTGTTATCATCACCGTGGGCTGACTCACCACTCTATATCCGGTGTGGAACTCGTACTGATGTGTGATGTGCGGGACTGTTATTATCACCGTACGCTGACTAACCGCTCTATATCCGGTGTGGAACTCGTACTGATGTGTGATGTGCGGGACTGTTATTCTCACCGTGGGCTGACTCACCGCTCTATATCCGGTGTGGAACTCGTACTTATGTGTGATGTGCGGGACTGTTATTATCACCGTGGGCTGACTCACCACTCTATATCCGGTGTGGAACTCGTACTGATGTGTGATGTGCGGGACTGTTATCATCACCGTGGGCTGACTCACCACTCTGTATCCGGTGTGGAACTCGTACTGATGTGTGATGTGCGGGACTGTTATCATCACCGTGGGCTGACTCACCACTCTATATCCGGTGTGGAACTCGTACTGATGCGTGATGTGCGGGACTGTTATCATCACCGTGGGCTGACTAACCACTCTGTATCCGGTGTGGAACTCGTACTGATGTCTGATGTGCGGGACTGTTATTATCACCGTGGGCTGACTCACCACTCTATATCCGGTGTGGAACTCGTACTGATGTGTGATGTGCGGGACTGTTATTATCACCGTGGGCTGACTCAGCACTCTATATCCGGTGTGGAACTCGTACTGATGCGTGATGTGCGGGACTGTTATTATCACCGTGGGCTGACTCACCACTCTATATCCGGTGTGGAACTCGTACTGATGCGTGATGTGCGGGACTGTTATTATCACCGTGGGCTGACTCACCACTCTATATGCGGTGTGGAACTCGTACTGATGTGTGATGTGCGGGACTGTTATTATCACCGTGGGCTGACTCACCACTCTATATCCGGTGTGGATCTCGTACTGATGCGTGATGTGCGGGACTGTTATTATCACCGTGGGCTGACTCACCACTCTATATGCGGTGTGGAACTCGTACTGATGTGTGATGTGCGGGCTGTTATCATCACCGTGGGCAGACTCACCACTCTATATCCGGTGTGGAACTCGTACTGATGTGTGATGTGCGGGACTGTTATCATCACCGTGGGCTGACTCACCACTATATCCGGTGTGGAACTTGTACTGATGCGTGATGTGCGGTACTGTTATCATCACCGTGGGCTGACTCACCACTCTATATCCGGTGTGGAACTCGTACTGATGTGTGATGTGCGGGACTGTTATCATCACCGTGGGCTGACTCACCACTCTATATCCGGTGTGGAACTCGTACTGATGCGTGATGTGCGGGACTGTTATTATCACCGTGGGCTGACTCACCACTCTATATGCGGTGTGGAACTCGTACTGATGTGTGATGTGCGGGCTGTTATCATCACCGTGGGCAGACTCACCACTCTATATCCGGTGTGGAACTCGTACTGATTTCTGATGTGCGGGACTGTTATTATCACCGTGGGCTGACTCACCACTCTATATCCGGTGTGGAACTCGTACTGATGTGTGATGTGCGGGACTGTTATCATCACCGTGGGCTGTCTCACCACTCTATATCCGGTGTGGAACTCGTACTGATGTGTGATGTGCGGGACTGTTATCTTCACCGTGGGCTGACTCACCACTCTATATCCGGTGTGGAACTCGTATTGATGTGTGATGTGCGGGACTGTTATTATCACCCTGGGCTGACTCACCACTCTATATCCGGTGTGGAACTCGTACTGATGTGTGATGTGCGGGACTGTTATCATCACCGTGGGCTGACTCACCACTCTATATCCGGTGTGGAACTCGTACTGATGTGTGATGTGCGGGACTGTTATTCTCACGGTGGGCTGACTCACCACTCTATACCCGGTGTGGAACTCGTACTGATGAGTGATGTGCCGGACTGTTATTATCACCGTGGGCTGTCTCACCACTCTATATCCGGTGTGGAACTCGTACTGATGTGTGATGTGCGGGACTGTTACTCTCACCGTGGGCTGAATCACCACTCTATATCCGGTGTGGAACTCGTACTGATGTGTGATGTGCGGGACTGTTATCATCACCGTGGGCTGACTCACCACTCTATATCCGGTGTGGAACTCGTACTGATGTGTGAGGTGCGGGACTGTTATTCTCACGGTGGGCTGACTCACCACTCTATACCCGGTGTGGAACTCGTACTGATGAGTGATGTGCGGGACTGTTATTCTCACCGTGGGCTGACTCACCACTCTATATCCGGTGTGGAACTCGTACTGATGTGTGATGTGCGGGACTGTTATCATCACCGTGGGCTGACTCACCACTCTATATCCGGTGTGGAACTCGTACTGATGTGTGATGTGCGGGACTGTTATTCTCACCGTGGGCTGACTCACCACTCTGTATCCGGTGTGGAACTCGTACTGATGTGTGATGTGCGGGACTGTTATCATCACCGTGGGCTGTCTCACCACTCTATATCCGGTGTGGAACTCGTACTGATGTGTGATGTGCGGGACTGTTATCATCACCGTGGGCTGACTCACCACTCTATATCCGGTGTGGAACTCGTACTGATGTGTGATGTGCGGGACTGTTATTCTCACCGTGGGCTGAATCACCACTCTATATCCTGTGTGGAACTCGTACTGATGTGTGATGTGCGGGACTGTTATCATCACCGTGGGCTGACTCACCACTCTATATCCGGTGTGGAACTCGTACTGATGTGTGATGTGCGGGACTGTTATTCTCACCGTGGGCTGACTCACCATTCTATACCCGGTGTGGAACTCGTACTGATGTGTGATGTGCGGGACTGTTATTATCACCGTGGGCTGACTCACCACTCTATATCCGGTGTGGAACTCGTACTGATATGTGATGTGCGGGACTGTTATCATCACCGTGGGCTGACTCACCACTCTATATCCGGTGTGGAACTCGTACTGATATGTGATGTGCGGGACTGTTATCATCACCGTGGGCTGACTCACCACTCTATATCCCGTGTGGAACTCGTACTGATGTGTGATGTGCGGGACTGTTATTATCACCGTGGGCTGTCTCACCACTCTATATCCGGTGTGGAACTCGTACTGATGTGTGATGTGCGGGACTGTTATCATCACCGTGGGCTGACTCACCACTCTATATCCGGTGTGGAACTCGTACTGATCTGTGATGTGCGGGACTGTTATTATCACCGTGGGCAGACTCACCACTCTATATCCGGTGTGGAACTCGTACTGATGTGTGATGTGCGGGACTGTTATTATCACCTTTGGCTGACTCACCACTCTATATCCGGTGTGGAACTCGTACTGATGTGTGTTGTGCGGGACTGTTATTATCACCGTGGGCTGACTCACCACACTATATCCGGTGTGGAACTCGTACTGATGCGTGATGTGCTGGACTGTTATCATCACCGTGGGCTGTCTCACCACTCTATATCCGGTGTGGAACTCGTACTGATGCGTGATGTGCGGGACTGTTATCATCACCGTGGGCTGACTCACCACTCTATATCCGGTGTGGAACTCGTACAGATGTGTGATGTGCGGGACTGTTATCATCACCGTGGGCTGTCTCACCACTCGATATCCGGTGTGGAACTCGTACTGATCTGTGATGTGCGGGACTGTTATTATCACCGTGGGCTGACTCACCACTCTATATCCGCTGTGGAACTCGTACTGATATGTGATGTGCGGGACTGTTATTATCACCGTGGGCTGACTCACCACACTATATCCGGTGTGGAACTCGTACTGATGCGTGATGTGCTGGACTGTTATCATCACCGTGGGCTGTCTCACCACTCTATATCCGGTGTGGAACTCGTACTGATGTGTGATGTGCGGGACTGTTATCATCACCGTGGGCTGTCTCACCACTCTATACCCGGTGTGGAACTCGTACTGATGTGTGATGTGCGGGACTGTTATTATCACCCTGGGCTGACTCACCACTCTATATCCGGTGTACTGATGTTTGATGTGCGGGACTGTTATTCTCACCGTGGGCTGAATCACCACTCTATATCCGGTGTGGAACTCGTACTGATGTGTGATGTGCGGGACTGTTATTATCACCCTGGGCTGACTCACCACTCTATATCCGGTGTACTGATGTGTGATGTGCGGGACTGTTATCATCACCGTGGGCAGACTCAACACTCTATATCCGGTGTGGAACTCGTACTGATGTGTGATGTGCGGGACTGTTATTATCACCGTGGGCTGACTCACCACTCTATATCCGGTGTGGAACTCGTACTGATGTGTGATGTGCGGGACTGTTATTATCACCGTGGGCTGACTCACCACTCTATATCCGGTGTGGAACTCGTACTGATGCGTGATGTGCGGGACTGTTATTATCACCGTGGGCTGACTCACCACTCTATATCCGGTGTGGAACTCGTACTGATGCGTGATGTGCGGGACTGTTATTATCACCGTGGGCAGACTCACCACTCTATATGCGGTGTGGAACTCGTACTGATGTGTGATGTGCGGGCTGGTATCATCCCCGTGGGCAGACTCACCACTCTATATCCGGTGTGGAACTCGTACTGATGTGTGATGTGCGGGACTGTTATTATCACCGTGGGCTGACTCAGCACTCTATATCCGGTGTGGAACTCGTACTGATGCGTGATGTGCGGGACTGTTATTATCACCTTGGGCTGACTCACCACTATATCCGGTGTGGAACTCGTACTGATGTGTGATGTGCGGGACTGTTATTATCACCGTGGGCTGACTCATCACTCTATATCCAGTGTGGAACTCGTACTGATGTGTGATGTGCGGGACTGTTATCATCACCGTGGGCTGACTCACCACTCTATACCCGGTGTGGAACTCGTACTGATGCGTGATGTGCGGGACTGTTATTATCACCGTGGGCTGACTCACCACTCTATATCCGGTGTGGAACTCGTACTGATCTGTGATGTTCGGGACTGTTATTCTCACCGTGGGCTGACTCACCACTCTATATCCGGTGTGGAACTCGTACTGATGCGTGATGTGCGGTACTGTTATCATCACCGTGCGCTGTCTCACCACTCTATATCCGGTGTGGAACTCGTACTGATGTGTGATGTGCGGGACTGTTATTATCACCGTGGGCTGACTCACCACTCTATATCCGGTGTGGAACTCGTACTGATGTGTGATGTGCGGGACTGTTATTATCACCGTGGGCAGACTCACCTATCTATATCCGGTCTGGAACACGTACTGATGCGTGATGTGCTGCACTGTTATCATCACCGTGGGCTGTCTCACCACTCTATATCCGGTGTGGAACTCGTACTGATGCGTGATGTGCGGGACTGTTATTATCACCGTGGGCTGACTCACCACGCTATATCCGGTGTGGAACTCGTACTGATGCGTGATGTGCTGGACTGTTATTATCACCGTGGGCTGACTCACCACTCTATATCCGGTGTGGAACTCGTACTGATGCGTGATGTGCTGCACTGTTATCATCACCGTGGGCTGACTCACCACTCTATATCCGGTGTGGAACTCGTACTGATGTGTGATGTGCGGGACTGTTATTATCACCGTGGGCAGACTCACCACTCTATATCCGGTGTGGTACTCGTACTGATGTGTGATGTGCGGGACTGTTATCATCACCGTGGGCTGACTCACCACACTATACCCGGTGTGGAACTCGTACTGATGCGTGATGTGCGGGACTGTTATTATCACCGTGGGCTGACTCACCACTCTATATCCGGTGTGGAACTCGTACTGATGGGTGATGTGCGGGACTGTTATCATCACCGTGGGCAGACTCACCACTCTATATCCGGTGTGGAACTCGTACTGATGTGTGATGTGCGGGACTGTTATTATCACCGTGGGCAGACTCACCACTCTATATCCGGTCTGGAACTCGTTCTGATGTGTGATTTGCGGGACTGTTATCATCACCGTGGGCTGACTCACCACTCTATATCCGGTGTGGAACTCGTACTGATGTGTGATGTGCGGGACTGTTATCATCACCGTGGGCTGACTCACCACTCTATATCCGGTGTGGAACTCGTACTGATGCGTGATGTGCGGGACTGTTATTATCACCGTGGGCTGACTCACCACTCTATATCCGGTGTGGAACTCGTACTGATGTGTGATGTGCGGGACTGTTATTATCACCGTGGGCAGACTCACCACTCTATATCCGGTCTGGAACTCGTTCTGATGTATGATGTGCGGGACTGTTATCATCACCGTGGGCTGACTCACCTATCTATATCCGGTCTGGAACTCGTACTGATGCGTGATGTGCTGCACTGTTATCATCACCGTGGGCTGTCTCACCACTCTATATCCGGTGTGGAACTCGTACTGATGCGTGATGTGCGGGACTGTTATTATCACCGTGGGCTGACTCACCACGCTATATCCGGTGTGGAACTCGTACTGATGCGTGATGTGCTGGACTGTTATTATCACCGTGGGCTGACTCACCACTCTATATCCGGTGTGGAACTCGTACTGATGCGTGATGTGCTGCACTGTTATCATCACCGTGGGCTGACTCACCACTCTATATCCGGTGTGGAACTCGTACTGATGTGTGATGTGCGGGACTGTTATTATCACCGTAGGCTGACTCACCGCCCTATATCCGGTGTGGAACTCGTACTGATGTGTGATGTGCGGGACTGCTATTCTCACCGTGGGCAGACTCACCACTCTATATCCGGTGTGGTACTCGTACTGATGTGTGATGTGCGGGACTGTTATCATCACCGTGGGCTGACTCACCACACTATACCCGGTGTGGAACTCGTACTGATGCGTGATGTGCGGGACTGTTATTATCACCGTGGGCTGACTCACCACTCTATATCCGGTGTGGAACTCGTACTGATGGGTGATGTGCGGGACTGTTATCATCACCGTGGGCAGACTCACCACTCTATATCCGGTGTGGAACTCGTACTGATGTGTGATGTGCGGGACTGTTATTATCACCGTGGGCAGACTCACCACTCTATATCCGGTCTGGAACTCGTTCTGATGTGTGATGTGCGGGACTGTTATCATCACCGTGGGCTGACTCACCACTCTATATCCGGTGTGGAACTCGTACTGATGCGTGATGTGCGGGACTGTTATTATCACCGTGGGCAGACTCACCACTCTATATGCGGTGTGGAACTCGTACTGATGTGTGATGTGCGGGCTGGTATCATCCCCGTGGGCAGACTCACCACTCTATATCCGGTGTGGAACTCGTACTGATGTGTGATGTGCGGGACTGTTATTATCACCGTGGGCTGACTCAGCACTCTATATCCGGTGTGGAACTCGTACTGATGCGTGATGTGCGGGACTGTTATTATCACCGTGGGCTGACTCACCACTATATCCGGTGTGGAACTCGTACTGATGTGTGATGTGCGGGACTGTTATTATCACCGTGGGCTGACTCATCACTCTATATCCAGTGTGGAACTCGTACTGATGTGTGATGTGCGGGACTGTTATCATCACCGTGGGCTGACTCACCACTCTATACCCGGTGTGGAACTCGTACTGATGCGTGATGTGCGGGACTGTTATTATCACCGTGGGCTGACTCACCACTCTATATCCGGTGTGGAACTCGTACTGATCTGTGATGTTCGGGACTGTTATTCTCACCGTGGGCTGACTCACCACTCTATATCCGGTGTGGAACTCGTACTGATGCGTGATGTGCGGTACTGTTATCATCACCGTGCGCTGTCTCACCACTCTATATCCGGTGTGGAACTCGTACTGATGTGTGATGTGCGGGACTGTTATTATCACCGTGGGCTGACTCACCACTCTATATCCGGTGTGGAACTCGTACTGATGTGTGATGTGCGGGACTGTTATTATCACCGTGGGCAGACTCACCTATCTATATCCGGTCTGGAACTCGTACTGATGCGTGATGTGCTGCACTGTTATCATCACCGTGGGCTGTCTCACCACTCTATATCCGGTGTGGAACTCGTACTGATGGGTGATGTGCGGGACTGTTATCATCACCGTGGGCAGACTCACCACTCTATATCCGGTGTGGAACTCGTACTGATGTGTGATGTGCGGGACTGTTATTATCACCGTGGGCTGACTCACCACTCTATATCCGGTGTGGAACTCGTACTGATGCGTGATGTGCTGCACTGTTATCATCACCGTGGGCTGACTCACCACTCTATATCCGGTGTGGTACTCGTACTGATGTGTGATGTGCGGGACTGTTATCATCACCGTGGGCTGACTCACCACACTATACCCGGTGTGGAACTCGTACTGATGCGTGATGTGCTGCACTGTTATTATCACCGTGGGCTGACTCACCACTCTATATCCGGTGTGGAACTCGTACTGATGGGTGATGTGCGGGACTGTTATCATCACCGTGGGCAGACTCACCACTCTATATCCGGTGTGGAACTCGTACTGATGTGTGATGTGCGGGACTGTTATTATCACCGTGGGCAGACTCACCACTCTATATCCGGTCTGGAACTCGTTCTGATGTGTGATGTGCGGGACTGTTATCATCACCGTGGGCTGACTCACCACTCTATATCCGGTGTGGAACTCGTACTGATGCGTGATGTGCGGGACTGTTATTATCACCGTGGGCTGACTCACCACGCTATATCCGGTGTGGAACTCGTACTGATGCGTGATGTGCTGGACTGTTATTATCACCGTGGGCTGACTCACCACTCTATATCCGGTGTGGAACTCGTACTGATGCGTGATGTGCTGCACTGTTATCATCACCGTGGGCTGACTCACCACTCTATATCCGGTGTGGAACTCGTACTGATGTGTGATGTGCGGGACTGTTATTATCACCGTAGGCTGACTCACCGCCCTATATCCGGTGTGGAACTCGTACTGATGTGTGATGTGCGGGACTGCTATTCTCACCGTGGGCAGACTCACCACTCTATATCCGGTGTGGTACTCGTACTGATGTGTGATGTGCGGGACTGTTATCATCACCGTGGGCTGACTCACCACACTATACCCGGTGTGGAACTCGTACTGATGCGTGATGTGCGGGACTGTTATTATCACCGTGGGCTGACTCACCACTCTATATCCGGTGTGGAACTCGTACTGATGGGTGATGTGCGGGACTGTTATCATCACCGTGGGCAGACTCACCACTCTATATCCGGTGTGGAACTCGTACTGATGTGTGATGTGCGGGACTGTTATTATCACCGTGGGCAGACTCACCACTCTATATCCGGTCTGGAACTCGTTCTGATGTGTGATGTGCGGGACTGTTATCATCACCGTGGGCTGACTCACCACTCTATATCCGGTGTGGAACTCGTACTGATGTGTGATGTGCGGGACTGTTATCATCACCGTGGGCTGACTCACCACTCTATATCCGGTGTGGAACTCGTACTGATGCGTGATGTGCGGGACTGTTATTATCACCGTGGGCTGACTCACCACTCTATATCCGGTGTGGAACTCGTACTGATGTGTGATGTGCGGGACTGTTATTATCACCGTGGGCAGACTCACCACTCTATATCCGGTCTGGAACTCGTTCTGATGTATGATGTGCGGGACTGTTATCATCACCGTGGGCTGACTCACCTATCTATATCCGGTCTGGAACTCGTACTGATGCGTGATGTGCTGCACTGTTATCATCACCGTGGGCTGTCTCACCACTCTATATCCGGTGTGGAACTCGTACTGATGCGTGATGTGCGGGACTGTTATTATCACCGTGGGCTGACTCACCACGCTATATCCGGTGTGGAACTCGTACTGATGCGTGATGTGCTGGACTGTTATTATCACCGTGGGCTGACTCACCACTCTATATCCGGTGTGGAACTCGTACTGATGCGTGATGTGCTGCACTGTTATCATCACCGTGGGCTGACTCACCACTCTATATCCGGTGTGGAACTCGTACTGATGTGTGATGTGCGGGACTGTTATTATCACCGTAGGCTGACTCACCGCCCTATATCCGGTGTGGAACTCGTACTGATGTGTGATGTGCGGGACTGCTATTCTCACCGTGGGCAGACTCACCACTCTATATCCGGTGTGGTACTCGTACTGATGTGTGATGTGCGGGACTGTTATCATCACCGTGGGCTGACTCACCACACTATACCCGGTGTGGAACTCGTACTGATGCGTGATGTGCGGGACTGTTATTATCACCGTGGGCTGACTCACCACTCTATATCCGGTGTGGAACTCGTACTGATGGGTGATGTGCGGGACTGTTATCATCACCGTGGGCAGACTCACCACTCTATATCCGGTGTGGAACTCGTACTGATGTGTGATGTGCGGGACTGTTATTATCACCGTGGGCAGACTCACCACTCTATATCCGGTCTGGAACTCGTTCTGATGTGTGATGTGCGGGACTGTTATCATCACCGTGGGCTGACTCACCACTCTATATCCGGTGTGGAACTCGTACTGATGTGTGATGTGCGGGACTGTTATCATCACCGTGGGCTGACTCACCACTCTATATCCGGTGTGGAACTCGTACTGATGCGTGATGTGCGGGACTGTTATTATCACCGTGGGCTGACTCACCACTCTATATCCGGTGTGGAACTCGTACTGATGTGTGATGTGCGGGACTGTTATTATCACCGTGGGCTGACTCACCACTCTATATCCGGTGTGGAACTCGTACTGATGGGTGATGTGCGGGACTGTTATCATCACCGTGGGCAGACTCACCACTCTATATCCGGTGTGGAACTCGTACTGATGTGTGATGTGCGGGACTGTTATTATCACCGTGGGCAGACTCACCACTCTATATCCGGTCTGGAACTCGTTCTGATGTGTGATGTGCGGGACTGTTATCATCACCGTGGGCTGACTCACCACTCTATATCCGGTGTGGAACTCGTACTGATGTGTGATGTGCGGGACTGTTATCATCACCGTGGGCTGACTCACCACTCTATATCCGGTGTGGAACTCGTACTGATGTGTGATGTGCGGGACTGTTATCATCACCGTGGGCTGACTCACCACTCTATATCCGGTCTGGAACTCGTTCTGATGTGTGATGTGCGGGACTGTTATCATCACCGTGGGCTGACTCACCACTCTATATCCGGTGTGGAACTCGTACTGATGTGTGATGTGCGGGACTGTTATTATCACCGTGGGCTGACTCACCACTCTATATCCGGTGTGGAACTCGTACTGATGTGTGATGTGCGGGACTGTTATTATCACCGTGGGCTGACTCACCACTCTATATCCGGTGTGGAACTCGTACTGATGTGTGATGTGCGGGACTGTTATCATAACCGTGGGCTGACTCACCACTCTATATCCGGTGTGAAACTCGTACTGATGCGTGATGTGCGGGACTGTTATCATCACCGTGGGCTGAATCACCACTCTATATCCGGTGTGGAACTCGTACTGATGTGTGATGTGCTGGACTGTTATCTTCACCGTGGGCTGTCTCACCACTCTATATCCGGTGTGGAACTCGTACTGATGTGTGATGTGCGGGACTGTTATCATCACCGTGGGCTGACTCACCACTCTATATCCGGTGTGGAACTCGTACTGATGTGTGATGTGCGGGACTGTTATTCTCACCGTGGGCTGACTCACCACTCTATACCCGGTGTGGAACTCGTACTGATGCGTGATGTGCGGGACTGTTATTATCACCGTGGGCTGACTCACCACTCTATATCCGGTGTGGAACTCTTACTGATGCGTGATGTGCGGGACTGTTATTCTCACCGTGGGCTGACTCACCACTCTATATCCGGTGTGGAACTCGTACTGATGTGTGATGTGCGGGACTGTTATCATCACCGTGGGCTGACTCACCACTCTATATCCGGTGTGGAACTCGTACTGATGTGTGATGTGCGGGACTGTTATCATCACCGTGGGGAGATGGACGGAGGGTAAGGGCAGAGTGGGAATGGAAAGAGAGTAGACAGGGAGAGATGGTGAGGGAAAGGGGAGAGTGGGGAAGAGGTAGAATGGTGAGGGAGAGATGGATGAAAGGAAGGGGAGAGTGGTAAAGGGAGGAGTGTGTACAGGGAGAGATGTACGGAGGGAAAGGGGAGAATGGGAAGACGGAAGAGTGGAGAGGGAGCGATAGACGGAGGGAAAATGGAGAGTGTGAAGGAGGGTTAGTGGAAAGGGTGCGATGGACAGAGGGCAAGGGGAGAGTGGGGAAGTAGCGAGAGTGGATAGGGAGAGGGATGAAAGGAAGGGGAGATTGGGGATGAAGGGAGAGTGGAGAGGGAGAGATAGACCGAGGAAAAGTGGAGAGTGGGAAAGCAGGGAGTGTGCATAAGGAGAGATGGACAAAGGGAAAGGGGGAGAGTGGGGAAGGGACAGAGCGTGGAGTGGGAGAGTTGGACAGAGGGAAAAGGGAGAGTTGGGATGAAGGAAGTGTGGACAGTGAGAGATGGACTGAGGGAGGGGAGAGTGGGAATGGAGGGAGAGAGGATAGGTAGTGATAAACAGAGGGAAAAGGGAGTGTAGGGATGAAGGCCGAGTGGATAGGGAGAGATAGACAGAGGGAAAGGGGAGTGTGGGGATGGAGAGTGGGGAGGGAGAGTTGGACAGGGGGAAAGGGGAGAGTGGAGAAGGAGAGATGGACAGAGGGATAGGGGAGTGTCGGGAAAGAGGAATGGAGAGGGAGGGATGGACAGAGGTTAAGGTGAGAGTGGGGAAGGAGGAGAATGGATAGGGAGAGATGGTCGAAGGGAAGGAAGAATGGGGAAGGATGGAGAGTGGAGAGGGCAAGATGGAGAGAGGGAAAGATGAGAGTGGGGTAGGAGGGAGATTGGAGGGAGAAATTGACAGAGGGAAAGGGGAGAGTTGGGATGAAGGAAGTGTGGACAGTGAGTGATGGACTGAGGGAAAGGGGCGAGTGGGAATGGAGGGAGAGTGGATAGGGAGTGATAAGTAGAGGGAAAATGGAGTGTAGGGATGAAGGCAGAGTGGATAGGGAGAGATAGACAGACGGAAAGGGGAGAGTGGGGATGAAGGGAGAGTGGAGAGGGAGAGTTGGACAGGGGGAAAGGAGAGAGGGGTGAAGTAGGCAGAGTGGAGAAGGAGAGATGGGTGAAGGGAAAGGGGAGAGTGGTAAAAGAGGGAGAGTGTACAGGGAGAGTGTACAGGGAGAGAGTGGGGTAGGGTTGGATGTGGTCGTTAGTGAGTGAGAGAAAGTGAAAGGGGTTGGACTGAGAGGGGATGAGAGGAATGTGCGAGTGATGGAGAGTGGAGGGTTGGACTGGGAGGGGACGAGAGGAGTGTGAGTGAGAGAGTGGGGGTACGACTATGAGTGGATGAGAGGAGAGAGAGAGAGAGAGAGTGGGGTTAGGACTGGGATGAGAGGAGTGGAATGTGAGAGAGAATGGAGGGTAAGACTGGAAGGGGACTAGAGGAGTGCGTGAGTGTGATAGAGAGAGGGTGTGTGGGGGAAGGACTGGTCGTGGATGAGAGGAGTGAGTGATTGAGTAAGAGTAGGGGGTAGGACTGGGTGGGGACAAGAGTGAGTGAGTGAGTGAGAGAGTGGGGGTTGGACTGGGAGGGGACGACAGGAGTGAGAGAGAGTGTCGGGTGTTGGACGGAGGGACGAGAGGAGTGAGTGGGAGAGAGTGTCGGGTATAGGACGGAGGGGACAAGAGTGAGTGAGTGAGTGAGAGAGTGGGGGTAGGACTGGGGGGACAACAGGAGTGAGAGAGAGTGTCGGGTATAGGACGGAGGGGACGAGAGGAGTGAGTGGGAGAGAGAGTGGGGGTAGGACTGGGGGGACGACAGGAGTGAGAGAGAGTGTCGGGTATAGGACGGAGGGACGAGAGGAGTGAGTGGGAGAGAGAGTGGGGGTAGGACTGGGGGGACGACAGGAGTGAGAGAGAGTGTCGGGTATAGGACGGAGGGGACGAGAGGAGTGAGTGGGAGAGAGAGTGGGGGGTAGGACTGGAGGGGACCAGTGGAGTGAGTGAGAGAGAGAGAGTGCGGTTAGGATGAGGAAGGGACAAAAGGAGTAGATGAGACAGACAGAGTGGTGGGTAGGACTGGAGGGGACAAGTGGAGAGTGAGAGAGAGAGTGGGTGTAGGACTGGGAGGGGCGAGAGGAGTGGGTGAGTTGGGGGTATGTCTGGGAATGGACGAGAGGAGTGGGTGAGAGAGTGGGGAGTAGGACAGGGAGCGAGTGTGGGGTAGGAGGGAGGGGACGAGTGGAGAGAGAGTGGGGTAGGGATGGCAGTGGTCGAGAAGAGTGAGTGAGAGAGAGAGAGAGTAAAGGGGATAGGACAGGGACGGGACAAGAGGAGTGTGTGAGTGACATAGTGTGGGGTATGACTGGGAGGGGACAAGAGGAGTGTGAGAGAGAGTGAGTAGGGGGTAGTACTGGGAGGGAACGAGAGGGCTGAGTGAGTGAGAGATGGGGTAGCACTGGGAGGGGACGAGAGGAGTGTCTGAGAGAGAGTGTGGGTTTAGGACTAGGAGGGGACGAGAGGAGTGAGTATGTGAGAGAGAGAGAGAGTGTTGGTAGGACTGGGAAGGGACGAAAGGAATGAGTGAGAGAGAGAATGTGTGGGTAGGACTGGAGGGGAGGAGAGGAGTGAGTGTGTGGGAGAGAGAGTGGGGTATAGGACTGGGAAGGGACGAGAGGAATAAGTGAGAGACAGTGTGGGGTTAGGACCTGGAGGGGACGAGAGGAGTGAGTGAGAGAGTGGGGTATAGGACTGTGAGGGGACAAGAGGTTTGAGTGAGAGAGATAGTGGGGGGTTGGACTGGGAGTGGACGAGAGGAGTGAGTGAGAGAGTGGGGTATAGGACTGGGAAGGGACGAGAGGAATAAGTGAGAGACAGTGTGGGGTTAGGACCTGGAGGGGACGAGAGGAGTGAGTGAGAGAGTGGGGTATAGGACTGTGAGGGGACAAGAGGTTTGAGTGAGAGAGATAGTGGGGGGTTGGACTGGGAGGGTACGAGAGGAGTGAGTGAGGGAGAGAGTGGGTGTGTAGGACGGACGGGACAAGAGGAGTGAGTGAAAGAGTGAGTGGGGGTAGGATGGGGAGGGGACGAGACGAGTAGGTGAGAGAGTGGTTGATAGGGCTGGGTGTGAACAAGAGGAGTATGTGTGAGTGAGAGGGGTGTAGGACGGAGGGGACGAAAGGAGTGAGTGTGAGAGTGAGAGTGGGGTAGGGATGGGAGTGGCCGTGAGGAGTGAGTGAGTGAGTGAGAGAGTGAAGGGGGTAGGACTGGGAGGGGACGAGAGGACTAAGAGAGAGTGTGGGGTGTAGGACTGGGAGCGGACGATTGGAGTGAATGAGTGAGAGAGTAGGGGTAGGACTTGGAGGGGACGAGAGGAGTGTGAGAGAGAGAGATTTGTGGTAGGTCTGGGAGTGGATGAGCGGAGTGAGAGAGAGAGTGTCGGGTGTAGGACTGGGAGGGGACGACTGAGTGAGTGAGAGAGTGGGGGGGTTGACTGGGTGGGGATGAGAGGAGTGAATGAGCGAGTTGGGGGTTAGGACTGGGAGGGGACTAGAGGAGTGAGTATGTGAGAGAAAGTGGGTAGGACTGGGAGAGGAGGTGAGTGAGGGAGAGAGAGTGTTGGTAGGACTGGGAAGGGACGAAAGGAGTGAGTGAGAGTGAGTAGGGTATAGGACTGGGAGGGGACGAGAGGAGTGAGAGAGTGTGGGGTATAGGACTGGGAGGGGACGAGAGGAGTGAGAGAGAGTGTGGGGTATAGGACTGGGAGGGGACGAGAGGAGTGAGAGAGAGTGTGGGGTATAGGACTGGGAGGGGAGGAGTGAGGGAGAGAGTGGGGGTAGGACGAGGGGTCAAGAGGAGTGAGTGAGAGAGTAGAGGTTAGGACTCGGAGGGGACGAGACGAGTGAGTGAGAGAGAGAGTGTGTGGGTAGGACTGGAGGGGATGAGAGGAGTGAGTGTGTGGGAGAGAGAGTGGGGGTAGGACTAGAGGGGTCAAGTGGAGTGTGTGAGAGAGTAGGGGTTAGGACAGAGGGGACGAGAGGAGTGTGAGAGTGAGTAGGGTATAGGACTGGGAGGGGACGAGAGTAGTGAGTGAGTGGGGGTAGGACTGTGAGGGGACACGTGGAGTGTGTGAGAGAGACAGTGGGGGCATGACAGGGAGGCGACAAGAGGAGTGAGTGAGAGAGTAGAGGTTAGGACTCGGAGGGGACGAGACGAGTGAGTGAGATAGAAGTAGTTGGGGAGGACGGTGATGACGAGAGGAGTGAGTGAGTGACAGAGAGTGGGGGGTTGGACTGGGAGGGGACGAGAGAAATGAGTGTGAGTGTGAGTGGGTTGTGGAACTGGGAGGGGAGAGAGGAGTGTCTGAGAGAGAGTGGGTGTGTAGGACTGGGAGGGGACAAGAGGAGTGAGTGAAAGAGAGAGTGGGGGTAGGACGGGGTGGGGACGAGAGGAGTGAGTGAGAGAGTGGGTGGTGGGACTGGGTGTGAACGAGAGGAGTGTGTGTGAGAGAGAGTGGGGTGTAGGACTGGGAGGGGACGAGAAGAGTGAGTGAGAGAGTAGGGTTTAGGACTGGGAGGGGAGGAGAGGAGTGTGTGAGATGGAGAGTGGGGTAGGGTTGGGGGTGGTCATGAGGAGTGAGTGAGAGAAAGTGAAGGGGGTAGGACTGGGAGGAGACGAGAGGAGTGTGCGAGTGAGAGTGGGGTTAGGACGGATGAGATGAGTGAGAGAGAGTGGGGAGTAGGACAAGGAGGGGAGGAGAGCAGTGAGTGAGAGCGTGTGTGTTGTAGGACTCGGAGGGGAAGAGAGGAGTGAGAAGGAGAGTGTTGATGGTAGGACAGGGAGCGGAGGAGAGGAGTGAGAGAAACAGAGAGTGTGAGGGTTAGGACAGGGAGGGGACCAGAGGAGTGAGAAGGAAAGAGTGGGGGGTAGGACTGGGAGGGGGCGAGAGGAGTGTGTGAGATAGAGTGGGGGTCGGACAGGGAGGGGACGAGAGTAGTGTGTGAGAGAGAGTAGGGGCTAGGACTGGGAGGGGACGAGAGGAGTGAGTGAGAGAGAAATATTGGGGATTGGACTGGAGGGGACGAGTGGAGTCAGTGAGAGAGTGAGTGTTGGGGTAGGACTGGGAGGGGACGAAACGAGTGTGTGAGAGACAGAGTGGGGGTGTAGGCCTGGATGGGGATGAGTGGAGTGTGTGACTGTCAGAGAGTGGGGGTTAGGACTCTGAGGGGATGGGAGGACTGAGGGAGGGAGAGAGAGAGCGGGGGTTAGGACTGGGAGGGGACCGGAGGATTGAGTGAGAGAGAGTGTGGGTGGTAGGACTGGGAGTGGTAGAGAGGAGTGAGTGAGAGAGAGAATAGGGGGGTAGGACTGGGAGGGGTGGTGAGGAGTGAGCGAGGGAGAGAGAGTTGGGTGTTTGACTGGGGGTGGACGAAAGGAGTGAGTGAGTGAGTGAGAGAGAGAGTGTGGGGGTAGGACTGGGATTGGACAAAAGGAGTGAGTGATTGAGAGAGTTGGGGTAGGACTGGGAAAGGATGAGTGGAGTGAGTGAGGGAGAAATAGCCGGGGTAGGACTGGAGGGGACGAGTGTAGTTAGCGAGAGAGAGAGAGAGTGGGTGGTATAACTGGGTGGGGATGAGAGGATTTTTTAGAGAGAGTGCGGGGTAGGTCAGGGAGTGGACGAGAGGAGTGTGAGTGAAAGAGTTGGGGGTAGGACTGATAGGGTACGATAGGAGTGTGTGAGAGAGTAGGTGGTAGAACTGGGAGGGGACGACAGGTGTGAGTCAGAGTGAGGGAGTGTGGGGATATTACTGGGATGGGATGAGAGGAGTGAGAGAGAGAGAGAGAGAGAGAGAGAGAGAGAGAGAGGGAGGGAGAGGGAGAGAGAGAGAGAGAGAGAGAGAGAGAGTGGGTGTTAGGACTCGAGGGAACGAGAGGAGTGAGTGAGTGAGGGGAAGATCGGGAGGGGACTAGAGAGGGTGAGAGAGTCATAAATGAAAGTACGAGACAACACAGGCCCTTCGGCCCACACAGTCCATGCCGAACCATTTAACGCGCCTGCTTCCTTTGATCTGCCCCGGGACCATCACCCTCCAGACCCCTGCCAACCGTGTACCGATACAAATGTCCCTCAAACTTCCAAATCAGGCTGACACGGAGTGCTGGCGCCGGCGACCTTTCCCTCAATCTGTCGGCCCTCTGAGTGAAGACCATCCCAGCTCGCATTTACCCAGTCTATACCTTCATCATCCTGTACACCCCTCTCAAATACCCTCTCAATCTCCTACCTTCCGAGGAATAAAGGAGACATTTATACAATCTGACCTGTTTCTGTGTTGTGGTTTTGTGTCATAATCTGGATTTCATTAGGGAGCTTCAGGTAAAGGAACCCTTAGGGAACGGCGATCACAATAGGATTGAATTCACACTGCGGTCTGAGAGGGAGAAGCGACAATCGGATGTACCAGTATCGCATTTGAATGAAGGGAATTCAGAGGCAGGAGATGGGTCGTCATTGGAGAGAGTGCAGAGCAGGTTCACGGGGAGGATTCAGGGAATGAACGGGTTAACACATGAGGTGTGTTTGGCAGCTTTGAGCCCGGACTCACTGGGATTTAGAAGAATATGGGTGTGGCTCGCATAGAAACAGACAGAAAAGGACTAGATAGGGTGAATCTGCAAAACTAGGGGTTCACAGCGTCGAAACTGAGGGAGAACCCTTCAGAAAAAAAGGAGGAATTTCCTTTAGAGAGGATAGTGAGTCCTAGAATGGTACCTGTGTTTCAGCACCTAAGTTACAGGGAAAGGTTTGAACAAGTTAGGTCTTTATTCTTTGGAGCGTAGAAGTTGAGGGGGGACTTGATAGAGGCATTTAAAATTATGAGGGGGTAGTTAGAGTTAACATGGATAGGTTTTTCCACTGAGGATAGGGGAGATTCAAACAAGAAAACGTGAGTTGAGAGTTAGGTGGCAAAAGTTTAGGGGTAACAAGAGGGGGAACTTCTTTACTCAGAGAGTGGTAGCTGTATGGAACGAGCTTCCTGTAGAAGTGGTAGAGGCAGGTTCGGTATTGTCATTTAAAGTAAAATTGGATAGGTATGTGGACAGGAAAGGAATGGAGGGTTTTGGGCTAGGTGCAGGTCGGTGGGACTAGGTGAGAGTAAGAGTTCAGCACGGACTAGAAGGGACAAGATGGCCTGTTTCCGTGTGTAATTGTGATATGGTTATATGGGCCAGTGGAACTAGGTGAGAGTAAGAGTTCAGCATGGACTAGAAGGTACAAGATGGCCTGTTTCCGTGCTGTAATGGTTATATGGTCACTAATCCCTCCCCGATCCTTTCAGCCACCTCTTTCACCGGCCGTCTACTGCGGTGTACTTAATAAGTCCTGTCCTCCCATTATCTTTCTCTGACCCGCCACAGCTCCCGGGACACCAGACCCTCTCCATCTCCCCCTCCCCTCGCTGCCCGGAGCGAGTGTCCCGACACGCGAGAAGCTAAAATTGAGGCAGGAACTTACAGCCAAGAGCCACGCAGCAAGCGAGCACCAACAGGATGGAGAGGAGGGCGAAGGTTTTCACGGAAGGAGTCATGTTGGAAGTTGCCCGAGGATGCAGATTGTTCAGGAGCGCCTGTTCACGCAGGAATAAGCTCCCCCGAGACGGCCGGCGTATTTATGTGGTGAGATGCCACTGGACACGTCAGCAAAGACACGGTCAGAGACTCGGGGCGCTGGGAAGGAGGTGCTCCAGAGGGCGGTGCCCGTCCTTGTTCACTCCACAAGGCGGAGACGGGTCGGCACATTCTGTTGCCGTTCCACAGACGTTCAGGAGTCAGGCTGACCACGCACGGCTGATTCCTGTGTTGTGTCTGTGAGTGAGCGGCGGGGCGGAGAGAGGAGAGAGATTAGAGTTCGGTGCGTCTC